>NC_039368.1:67225884-67299228 GCF_003573695.1 Papaver somniferum | reverse complement strand
TAAATCATCTACACATGTCACATCATGCTCACAATCATCAATCAAATTAGCAAGTTCACAATCAGAATCATCAACATCATCAACAGATTTATCCTCATGCATCGGCAAATCAGTGGAAACATAACATGGAATACTAGAAGAAATATCATTCATTAAGGTCGGGGCAGAGAAGCCTAATGTATTTGAACCCAAGGGTTCCATAACATCATCAGCATAGACATGTTCTTCTAATATAACATCACAATTATTATCATCCTCAACAAAACAAGAGTGTGCTTCCCTAAAAACCATAGTGTTTCTATTCCACTCATTTACCTCTAGATTAGGTTCATGTTCAATGTTACTAGCATGAGTAGGGTTAAAAACACTATTTTCATAATTAACTTCATTAGGGAGAAAAATGCTGCTATGATCATTCAATGTTTGCATTTCTAAACTAGCAGTGGTTCGTTTGAGGAGATTTTTAGCTTCCATCAAAAGTTGCTCACTAAAACTCATGGGAGTTTGAAATTGTTCGTCTTCCCATGGTGTTGATTGATACATGGGTGGATGGTCGTTAGGGTTTATAAATGATTGATCGCAACCTACAAAAGGTTGATTATGGTCCCAATAACTACCAGCATAATAATCTGTAGGTTCTTCAAACCTTGGAATTTCTCTAGTCCGCCTAAATTCATGGAAAATATAGCAATTCGCAATAATGTGGTCTAAGCCACCACATGCGGGACAAGCATAGATTTCAGGTTGCCTAGGAAAATTAGATGTGACAGATTCCTCATGTGATTGCATTTCTAAAGCTGCGACTCGAGCTTCTAATTGGTCCAAAAGAGATGATTGTGTGAGTGAGGCACTAGCAATATGTTCATTTTCACGTTGTGACGAATGATGCATGTGTGAATAGTCATTAGGTTTCATGTATTGAGGCTCGGGACTTTGAGAATGTCCATAATAATTCCTATAACTATTGACATCATGGTCCGTGGAAGGTTCATAACGTGAAGTTTGTCCATATGCAAGTTCTCTTAAGGATTTGTTGTGCTCCCCAACTGTAGAAAAAGATCTAGACATGATTGGGCTCAAAGGCTAAGTAAAGAGTTTACAAAGCTCAAAATTTGGTTTTTAAAGGGTTTGGATTTTTGGGAAAAATTTGGTTTTGGTGGGTAACATTTGGTTTTGTCGGGTTTGAAAAGAAATTTGGTTTTTAATGGGTTTTAAAAAATTTGGACCTAATGGGAAAAGAAAACACTTTGGTTTATTGGGTTTTGAAAACTTTGGTTTTAGACTTTGAAGACAAAGCCCATTTGGGAGCTTTTGGTTTTGATGGGAGCAAATTTGGTTTTAAGGAGGTAGAAAGTTTGGTTTTTAATTGGGAGCAAAAATTTTGGTTTTAATGTTGGGAGCAAGCCCACATTGGTTGGAGAAATTGCTTTTCCAAGGGAAGGTGAACTAAGCCCACAATGTGTATGCAAACTGAAACCCAATGTGGCTTTTGAAACAACCCAACCGTTGCTTGTTTGGTCTGAGGCCCAGTTGGGCTTTTAAAAGTTCAGTTTTTCTAATTTAAAACTACAGGCCCAAATCAATCTAACACCACAAGCCCACAAGCAATTAAACAAACAAGCCCACAAGTAATTAAGATTACAAGCCCAAAGAAAATATAAGCCCAAATGTTGGGTTTAATATTACAAGCCCACAAGAAAAATGGAAGCCCACAGGTTGGGTTCTCTTAATGGGTTTAGGCTTACTTGCTTAAGCACAGCCCAGCTGCTCAGTTTGGTTGCAAAAGCCCAGTTGGGCTTTGGTTCATCCTAAGCTTTGGCTTCAATACTCAAGGCCCAGTTGGGCTTGGTTCAAATCAGTTCACTTCACAAGCCCAGTTGGGCTTTATCTTACACCAGCTGCAGCAGCTTCAGCAGGGACTCAGCAGCAGCAGCACAGGCTCAGCACCAGCAGCAACAGGAGCACAGCAGCAACAACAACAACAATAGCAGCAGCACCAGGCAGCACAGGTAGGCTTCAGGCAGCAGTTCTTGGCAAGCAACAGGTCAGTTCTGCAGCACCACAAGTTCAGCAGCTGAACAGGGGCAATGTTGCAGGCTTGGCAGCAGAAGCTCTATTTGGGCTTCACAGCAGCACAACAGCACCAGAGGTTTGTTCTCAGCCTCACAGCAAGGTCACAACAACAACAACAGGGGCAACAGCTTCAGCAACAGCAGGGGCAACAGCTTCAGCAACAGCAGCTGTTGGCAGCAGCACCACAGGCAGCAGCAGGTAAAGCAGCAACAGGTCCTTGGCAAGCAACAGGTCAGTTGGAGAAGGCACCTGTTACTCAACAGAGTTATCAGTTAAGAGCAAGCTACAAAGAACAGGAAAATTACACTAGATGCTACACTAAATGCTCATGCAGGAATGCAATGCAAAGATGAATATGCAAGTTATGATGCAGGAAATGCTTATACTAATATGCAAAGACTTCACTACACGACACCAAGTCCCCGGCAGCGGCGCCAAAAACTTGGTAGGTTTCTAAAAAGACCTACAAACTAATACCGCAAGTGCACGGTGTCGATTGAAGCTAATGTGCAAATACGGGTCGATCCACAGAGACTTGGGGTGTTATGAAGTTTTCCTAGCTATCTCTAACTGCTAACAGAGCATGAATGGACTGAAATGAGAGCTGTGAGAAGTGAACAAAATCAGAACTAACAGTTATAGCAAAAGTGAAAATATGAAAATTAAAATTTGAAAACAGGACATGAAAGAAAATTAACAAGAACATGACATGGAAGATGTGAATGTGGATGGGAATGAAGTGTATGGAGATGGATGAGAATTCTCTTTCACCTAGCTAGTTAGCCTAGGATAAATCCTTGTCATGTGGCTAGTTAACTACCTAAAGTCCTTGGATTAACCCCTAGCATTTCCTATCTGATTAAAGCATAAACAATCACAGGTCATTTAGGTTTCTAGGTCTCTAACTAATATGGCTGGTTAATCCCTTTGAACTACCACTGACCCCTAGCATTAGTGGTCTTCTTACAGCACCACTAATCACAAGTCAGTTGAGATTTTAGGAATCTAACTAGCCTAAGCTATTTTGAGTTCAACAAAAAACTAACCTAATGGCTAACCATCATGGCTTAAGGGTCTTCTCACCCTAGTGTGGATTCAGAACAAGTTTAACATAATAAATATTTGAAATTGAAATTAACTGAATTATGAAATTGAAATTGAAACAACAACATGAAATTAACCCAATTAGGGGGTTTCTCGGATGACCCAAGAACCCTTTTAACATTCTACATCAGTTTCTATTTATAGCTTTTACAAAACCCTAAAATTCTACAAACCCTAATTTGAACATCCCCAAATCAGCAGGATTAGGGTTTCGAGAATAAATAAAATTAACTCACCCTCTGATGCAAATAGACTCGACCCATGCTTCTTCTGACCTTCCTGCTCCTCTCTCATGCTTCAATTTCTGTCTCTAACCTCACCTATTTCATCAACTTCTAAACTAGGGTTCTAGGGTTGAGAAGTTGATGTAATAAGTGTCTGCGATGGTCGGGGAAGAGGTGATGGTGGCGCAGAAGGTGAGGTGGTGGCAGTTGCAGAGACAGGGTATGCTGGTGGTGGTTCTGCAACTGTCGGGGGTAGGGGAGAAAGATGGAGGTCGATGGGTTTGAGGAGAGGGACTGTTTGTTTTGGGTATACTGATTTAGGTTCTAGGATGTTAGGCGGGGACATCAAGTTTTGATGTTTCGCGACGGTGAGCCGTGGGATGTGGAGATGAAGGATTGATCTAACGGTGAGATGGAAGGAAGCGAGGAGCGACCGTTGGATGCAGAAGTACAACGAAACTGACGGCTCAAGATGGAGTTAGGTGTTGTAGTGTTAGACAGGAGCTTCAGACTTTGATGTACTGGCGATGTTGCGACCATTGGATTCAGATGTGATCCAATCTGACGGCTAACGATGGAGACGGGTATGGATATTGGAAATGGGTTTGGGTAAGGGTTTTGGGCCTTGGGTATGCCAATCCCATATCTTCTTTAAGAACAATTCTTCCTCTTCAAGCCCACTTCTAGTTGATCCGGCTCTTGCAAACATCATTCTTCGCTTCCTCCTAGCGAGAGTCTTTGCCGTTCTTTTGCTCTTTTCGCTCCGTGAGATAACCAGGCTTTATTTAGTACCTAAAAATGCAAAATTAATTAAGAAAAATATTTATTCTTGAAAACAATGAAAATACAGAATATGGGATAAAATGTAGAATTAATGCACAAAAGATGAGTTAAATGCCAAGAAAAATATATAGAAATATGCACTTTTTAGCACTCATCACAATACATTTTTCAAACTTTTTTTTTGTTAAAGATGAGTTTATCTAGTTTACAATTTAGTTTTAGAAATCAATTTCAGACTTATAAAGAAGTGTGTAGCCTTTTTAAGTTAACGTATATAAAATTCAACTTTTTTATGAACTCTTTCTTTTTGTGTTAACTCTGTCTTTCTATTTTATTCAAGATAGATGAAATTTGTTAGTATTTGGATTAGTTCTTCTTGGTCTTTCATCCTTCTTCTATTGTGAAATTTGCCTTCCTTCATATTTTCTTGAATCAACGTACATAGAAATGCAATTTTTACTTGACGTAATGCTTTAGGACATATTATTTGTGATTACAATACATTTTTCAAACTTTTTCTGTTAAAGATGAGTTTATCTAGTTTACGATTTAGTCTCAGTAATCAAATTCCGACTTATAACAAAGTGTGTAGACTTTTTTGAGTTAACGTATATAAAATTCAAAATTTTATGAACTCTTTCATTTGTGTTGGCTTTGTATTTCTATTTGATTCAAGATAGATGAAATTTTTTTGGATTTTGATTAGTTATGCATGGTCTTTCATCATTCTTCTATTGTGAAATTTGACTTCCTTCATATTTTCTTGAATCAACGTACATAGAAATACAATTTTTACTAGACGTAATGCCTTAGAACATATTATTTATGACTACAACATATTTTTCAAACTTTTTCTGTTAAAGATGAGTTTATCTAGTTTACAATTTAGTTTCAGAAATCAATTTCTGACATATAACGAAGTGTGTATACTTTTTTGAGTTAACGTACATAAAATTCAACATTTTTATGAACTCTTTCTTTTTGTGTTGGATTTGTCATTCTATTTGATTCAAGAAAGATTAAATTTGTTAGGATTTGGATTAGTTCTACATGGTCTTTCATCCTTCTTCTAGTGTGAAATTGACTTCCTTCATATTTCTTAAATCAACGTACATAGAAATGCAATTTTTACTAGAGCTATTGCCTTAGAACATGTTAATTGTAATTAACCTACATATTTCCAACTTTTTCTGTTAAAGATGAGTTTATCTAGTTTACAATTTAGTCTCAGAAATCAACTTCCGACTTATAACGAAGTGTGTAGACTTTTTTGAGTTAACGTATAAAAAATTCAACATTTTTATGAACTCTTTATTTTTGTGTTAGCACTGTCTTTCTATTTGATTCAAGATAGATGAAATTTGTTTGGATTTGGATTAGTTCTTCTTGGTCTTTCATCCTTCTTCTATTGTGAAATTTGCCTTCCTTCATATTTTCTTGAATCAACGTACATAGAAATGCAATTTTTACTTGACGTAATGCTTTAGGACATATTATTTGTGATTACAATACATTTTTCAAACTTTTTTTGTTAAAGATGAGTTTATCTAGTTTACGATTTAGTCTCAGTAATCAATTTCCGACTTGTAGACATTTTTGAGTTAACGTATATAAAATTCCAAATTTTATGAACTCTTTCATTTGTGTTGGCTTTGTCTTTCTATTTTATTCAAGATAGATGAAATTTGTTAGGATTTGGATTAGTTATGCATGGTCTTTCATCCTTCTTCTATTGTTAAATTTGAATTCCTTCATATTTTGTTGAATCAACGTACATAGAAATGCAATTTTTACTTGACGTAATTCCTTAGAACATATTATTTGTGATTACAATACATTTTTCAAACTTTTTTTTGTTAAAGATGAGTTTATCTAGTTTACAATTTAGTTTTAGAAATCAATTTCAGACTTATAAAGAAGTGTGTAGCCTTTTTAAGTTAACGCATATAAAATTCAACATTTTTATGAACTCTTTCTTTTTGTGTTAACTCTGTCTTTCTATTTTATTCAAGATAGATGAAATTTTTTAGGATTTGGATTAGTTCTTCTTGGTCTTTCATCCTTCTTCTATTGTGAAATTTGCCTTCCTTCATATTTTCTTGAATCAACGTACATAGAAATGCAATTCTTACTTGACGTAATGCTTTAGGACATATTATTTGTGATTACAATACATTTTTCAAACTTTTTCTGTTAAAGATGAGTTTATCTAGTTTACGATTTAGTCTCAGTAATCAATTTCCGACTTATAACAAAGTGTGTAGACTCTTTTGAGTTAACGTATATAAAATTCAAAATTTTATGAACTCTTTCATTTGTGTTGGCTTTGTCTTTCTATTTGATTCAAGATAGATGAAATTTTTTAGGATTTTGATTAGTTATGCATGGTCTTTCATCCTTCTTCTATTGTGAAATTTGACTTCCTTCATATTTTCTTGAATCAACGTACATAGAAATACAATTTTTACTAGACGTAATGCCTTAGAACATATTATTTGTGACTACAATATATTTTTCAAACTTTTTATGTTAAAGATGAGTTTATCTAGTTTACAATTTAGTTTTAGAAATCAATTTCAGACATATAACGAAGTGTGTATACTTTTTTGAGTTAACGTACATAAAATTCAACATTTTTATGAACTCTTTCTTTTTGTGTTGGATTTGTCTTTCTATTTGATTCAAGATAGATTAAATTTGTTAGGATTTGGATAAGTTCTACATGGTCTTTCATCCTTCTTCTAGTGTGAAATTGACTTCCTTCGTATTTCTTAAATCAACGTACATAGAAATGCAATTTTTACTAGAGCTATTGCCTTAGAACATGTTAACTGTAATTAACCTACATATTTCCAACTTTTTCTGTTAAAGATGAGTTTATCTAGTTTAGAATTTAGTCTCAGAAATCAACTTCCGACTTATAACAAAGTGTGTAGACTTTTTTGAGTTAACGTATAAAAAATTCAACATTTTTATGAACTCTTTATTTTTGTGTTAGCTCTGTCTTTCTATTTGATTCAAGATAGATGAAATTTGTTATGATTCGGATTAGTTCTTCTTGGTCTTTCATCCTTCTTCTATTGTGAAATTTGCCTTCCTTCATATTTTCTTGAATCAACGTACATAGAAATGCAATTTTTACTTGACGTAATGCTTTAGGACATATTATTTGTGATTACAATACATTTTTCAAACTTTTTTTGTTAAATATGAGTTGATCTAGTTTACGATTTAGACTCAGTAATCAATTTCCGACTTGTAGACTTTTTTGAGTTAACGTATATAAAATTCCAAATTTTATGAACTCTTTCATTTGTGTTGGATTTGTCTTTCTATTTGATTCAAGATAGATGAAATTTGTTAGGATTTGGATTAGTTATGCATGGTCTTTCATCCTTCTTCTATTGTGAAATTTGAATTCCTTCATATTTTCTTGAATCAACGTACATAGAAATGCAATTTTTACTTGACGTAATTCCTTAGAACATATTATTTGTGATTACAATAAATTTTTCAAACTTTTTTTTGTTAAAGATGAGTTTATCTAGTTTACAATTTAGTTTCAGAAATCAATTTCAGACATATAACGAAGTGTGTATACTTTTTTGAGTTAACGTACATAAAATTCAACATTTTTAGGAACTCTTTCTTTTTGTGTTGGATTTGTCATTCTATTTGATTCAAGATAGATTAAATTTGTTAGGATTTGGATTAGTTCTAAATGGTCTTTCATCCTTCTTCTAGTGTGAAATTTGTCTTCCTTCATATTTCTTAAATCAACGTACATAGAAATGCAATTTTTACTAGAGCTATTGCCTTAGAACATGTTAATTGTAATTACAATACATTTTTCAAACTTTTTCTGTTAAATATGAGTTTATCTAGTTTACAATTTAGTCTCAGAAATCAACTTCCGACTTATAACGAAGTGTGTAGACTTTTTTGAGTTAACGTATAAAAAATTCAACATTTTTATGAACTCTTTATTTTTGTATTGGCTTTGTCTTTCAATTTGATTCAAATGAATGAAATTTGTTAGAATTTGGATTAGTTTTGGCTGGTTTTTCATCCTTCTTCTATTGTGAAATTTGACGTCCTTCACATTTTCTTGAATCAATGTACATAGAAATGTAGTTTTTACTAGACGTAATGCCTTAGAACATATTATTTGTGATTACAATACATTTTTCAAACTTTTTGTTGTTAAAGATGAGTTTATCTAGTTTACAATTTAGTTTTAGAAATCAATTTCAGACTTATAAAGAAGTGTGTATCCTTTTTTAAGTTAACGTATATAAAATTCAACATTTTTATGAACTCTTTCTTTTTGTGTTAACTCTGTCTTTCTATTTTATTCAAGATAGATGAAATTTTTTAGGATTTGGATTAGTTCTTCTTGGTCTTTCATCCTTCTTCTATTGTGAAATTTGCCTTCCTTCATATTTTCTTGAATCAACGTACATAGAAATGCAATTTTTACTTGACGTAATGCTTTAGGACATATTATTTGTGATTAAAATACATTTTTCAAACTTTTTCTGTTAAAGATGAGTTTATCTAGTTTACGATTTAGTCTCAGTAATCAATTTCCGACTTATAACAAAGTGTGTAGACTTTTTTGAGTTAACGTATATAAAATTCAAAATTTTATGAACTCTTTCATTTGTGTTGGATTTGTCTTTCTATTTGATTCAAGATAGATGAAATTTGTTAGGATTTTGATTAGTTATGCATGGTCTTTCATCCTTCTTCTATTGTGAAATTTGACTTCCTTCATATTTTCTTGAATCAACGTACATAGAAATACAATTTTTACTAGACGTAATGCCTTAGAACATATTATTTGTGACTACAATATATTTTTAAAACTTTTTTTTGTTAAAGATGAGTTTATCTAGTTTACAATTGAGTTTCAGAAATCAATTTCAGACATATAACGAAGTGTGTATACTTTTTTGAGTTAACGTACATAAAATTCAACATTTTTATGAACTCTTTCTTTTTGTGTTGGATTTGTCATTCTATTTGATTCAAGATAGATTAAATTTGTTAGGATTTGGATTAGTTCTACATGGTCTTTCATCCTTCTTCTAGTGTGAAATTGACTTCCTTCATATTTCTTAAATCAACGTACATAGAAATGCAATTTTTACTAGAGCTATTGCCTTAGAACATGTTAATTGTAATTAACCTACATATTTCCAACTTTTTCTGTTAAAGATGAGTTTATCAAGTTTACAATTTAGTCTCAGAAATCAACTTCCGACTTATAACGAAGTGTGTAGACTTTTTTGAGTTAACGTATAAAAAATTCAACATTTTTATGAACTCTTTATTTTTGTGTTAGCTCTGTCTTTCTATTTGATTCAAGATAGATGAAATTTGTTAGGATTTTGATTAGTTCTTCTTGGTCTTTCATCCTTCATCTATTGTGAAATTTGCCTTCCTTCATATTTTCTTGAATCAACGTACATTGAAATGCAATTTTTACTTGACGTAATGCTTTAGGACATATTATTTGTGATTACAATAGATTTTTCAAACTTTTTTTGTTAAAGATGAGTTGATCTAGTTTACGATTTAGTCTCAGTAATCAATTTCCGACTTGTAGACTTTTTTGAGTTAACGTATATAAAATTCCAAATTTTATGAACTCTTTCATTTGTGTTGGCTTTGTCTTTCTATTTGATTCAAGATAGATGAAATTTGTTAGGATTTGGATTAGTTATGCATGGTCTTTCATCCTTCTTCTATTGTGAAATTTGACTTCCTTCATATTTTCTTGAATCAACGTACATAGAAATGCAATTTTTACTTGACGTAATTCCTTAGAACATATTATTTGTGACTACAATACATTTTTCTAACTTTTTCTGTTAAGGATGAGTTTATCTAGTTTACAATTTAGTTTCAGAAATCAATATCAGACATATAACGAAGTGGGTATACTTTTTTGAGTTAAAGTACATAAAATTCAACATTTTTATGAACTCTTTCTTTTTGTGTTGGCTTTGTGTTTCTATTTGATTCAAGATAGATTAAATTTGTTAGTATTTGGATTAGTTCTAAATGGTCTTTCATCCTTCTTCTAGTGTGAAATTTGTCTTCCTTCATATTTCTTAAATCAACGTACATAGAAATCCAATTTTTACTAGAGCTATTGCCTTAGAACATGTTAATTGTAATTACAATACATTTTTCAAACTTTTTCTGTTAAATATGAGTTTATCTAGTTTACAATTTAGTCTCAGAAATCAACTTCCGACTTATAACGAAGTGTGTAGACTTTTTTGAGTTAACGTATAAAAAATTCAACATTTTTATGAACTCTTTATTTTTGTATTGGCTTTGTCTTTCAATTTGATTCAAATGAATGAAATTTGTTAGAATTTGGATTAGTTCTGGCTGGTTTTTCATCCTTCTTCTATTGTGAAATTTGACTTCCTTCATATTTTCTTGAATCAATGTACATAGAAATGCAGTTTTTACTAGACGTAATGCCTTAGAACATATTATTTGTGATTACAATACATTTTTCAAACTTTTTGTTGTTAAAGATGAGTTTATCTAGTTTACAATTTAGTTTTAGAAATCAATTTCAGACTTATAAAGAAGTGTGTAGCCTTTTTTAAGTTAACGTATATAAAATTCAACATTTTTATGAACTCTTTGTTTTTGTGTTAACTCTGTCTTTCTATTTTATTCAAGATAGATGAAATTTGTTAGGATTTGGATTAGTTATGCATGGTATTTCATCCTTCTTCTATTGTGAAATTTGACTTCCTTCATATTTTCTTGAATCAACGTACAGAGAAATACAATTTTTACTAGACGTAATTCCTTAGAACATATTATTTGTGACTACAATACATTTTTCAAATTTTTCTGTTAAAGATGAGTTTATCTAGTTTACAATTTAGTTTCAGAAATCAATTTCAGACATATAACGAAGTGTGTATACTTTTTTGAGTTAACGTACATAAATTTCTACATTTTTATGAACTCTTTCTTTTTGTGTTGGTTTTGTCTTTCTATTTGATTCAAAATAGATTAAATTTTTAGGATTTGGATTAGTTCTACATGGTCTTTCATCCTTCTTCTAGTGTGAAATTTGACTTCCTTCATATTTCATAAATCAACGTACATAGAAATGCAATTTTTACTAGAGCTATTGCCTTAGAACATGTTAATTGTAATTAACCTACATATTTCTAACTTTTTCTGTTAAAGATGAGTTTATCTTGTTTACAATTTAGTCTCAGAAATCAACTTCCGAGTTATAACGAAGTGTGTAGACTTTTTTGAGTTAACGTATAAAAAATTCAACATTTTTATGAACTCTTTATTTTTGTGTTAGCTTTGTCTTTCTATTTGCTTCAAGATAGATGAAATTTGTTAGGATTTGGATTAGTTCTTCTTGGTCTTTCATCCTTCTTCTATTGTGAAATTTGCCTTCCTTCATATTTTCTTGAATCAACGTACATAGAAAAGCAATTTTTACTTGACATAATGCTTTAGGACATATTATTCATGATTACAATACATTTTTCAAACTTTTTCTGTTAAAGATGAGTTGATCTAGTTTACGATTTAGTCTCAGTAATCAATTTCCGACTTGTAGACTTTTTTGAGTTAACGTATATAACATTCAAATTTTTATGAACTCTTTCATTTGTGTTGGCTTTTTCTTTCTATTTGATTCAAGATAGATGAAATTTGTTAGGATTTGGATTAGTTATGCATGGTCTTTCATCCTTCTTCTATTGTGAAATTTGACTTCCTTCATATTTTCTTGAATCAATGTACATAGAAATGCAATTTTTACCAGACATAATGCCTTAGAACGTATTATTTGTGATTACTTTACATTTTCAAATTTTTCTGTTAAAGATGAATTTATCTAGTTTATAATTTAGTTTCAGAAATCAATTTCAGACTTATAATGAAGTTTGTAGACTTTTTTGAGTTAACGTATATAAAATTCAACATTTTTATGAACTCTTTCTTTTTGTGTTGGCTCTGTCTTTTCTATTTGATTCAAGATAGATTAGGATTTGGATTAGTTCTTCTTGGTCTTTCATCCTTCTTCTATTGTGAAATTTGCCTTCCTTCATATTTTCTTGAATCAACGTAAATAGAAATGCAATTTTTACTAGACGTAATGCCTTAGAACATATTATTTGTGATTACAATACATTTTCAAACTTTTCCTGTTAAAGATGAATTTATCTAATTTATAATTTATTTTCAGAAATCAATTTCAGACTTATAACGAAGTGTGTAGACTTTTTTGAGTTAACGTATATAAAATTCAACATTTTTATGAACTCTTTCTTTTTGTGTTGGCCTTGTCTTTCTATTTGATTCAAGATAGATGAAATTTGTTAGGATTTGGATTAGTTCTACATGGTCTTTCATCCTTCTTCTAGTGTGAAATTTGACTTCCTTCATATTTCTTATATCAACGTACATAGAAATGCAATTTTTACTAGAGCTATTGCCTTAGAACATGTTAATTGTAATTACAATACATTTTTCAAACTTTTTCTGTTAAATATGAGTTTATCTAGTTTACGATTTAGTCTGAGTAATCAATTTCCGACTTATAACGAAGTGTGTACACATTTTTGAGTTAACGTATAAAAAATTCAACATTTTTATTAACTCTTTATTTTTGTATTGGCTTTGTCTTTCAATTTGATTCAAATAGATGAAATTTGTTAGAATTTGGGTCAGTTCTGGCTGGTCTTTCATCCTTCTTCTATTGTGAAATTTGACTTCCTTCATATTTTCTTGAATCAACGTACATAGAAATGCAATTTTTATTAGACGTAATGCCTTAGAACATATTATTTCTGATTACAATACATTTTCAAACTTTTTATGTTAAAGATGGGTTTATCTAGTTTACAATTTAGTTTTAGAAATCAATTTCAGACTTATAAAGAAGTGTGTAGCCTTTTTTAAGTTAACGTATATAAAATTCAACATTTTTATGATTTCTTTCTTTTTGTGTTAACTCTGTCTTTCTATTTTATTCAAGATAGATGAAATTTGTTAGGATCTGGATTAGTTCTTCTTGGTCGTTCATCCTTGTTCTATTGTGAAATTTGCCTTCCTTCATATTTTCTTGAATCAACGTACATAGAAATGCAATTTTTACTTGACGTAATGCCTTAGAACATATTATTTGTGACTACAATACATTTTTCAAACTTTTTCTGTTAAAGATGAGTTTATCTAGTTTACAATTTAGTCTCAGTAATCAATTTCCGACTTATAACGAAGTGTGTAGACTTTTTTGAGTTAACGCATATAAAATTCAAAATTTTATGAACTCTATCATTTGTGTTGGCATTGTCTTTCTATTTGATTCAAGATAGATGAAATTTGTTAGGATTTGGATTAGTTATGCATGGTCTTTCATCCTTCTTCTATTGTGAAATTTGACTTCCTTCATATTTTCTTGAATCAACGTACATAGAAATACAATTTTTACTAGATGTAATGCCTTAGAACATATTATTTGTAACTACAATATATTTTTCAAACTTTTTCTGTTAAAGATGAGTTTATCTAGTTTACAATTTAGTTTCAGAAATCAATTTCAGACATATAACGAAGTGTGTATACTTTTTTGAGTTAACGTACATAAAATTCAACATTTTTATGAATTTTTCTTTTTGTGTTGGCTTTGTCTTTCTATTTGATTCAAGATAGATTAAATTTGTTAGGATTTGGATTAGTTCTACATGGTCTTTCATCTTTCTTCTAGTGTGAAATTTGACTTCCTTCATATTTCTTAAATCAACGTACATTGAAATGAAATTTTTACTAGAGCTATTGCCTTAGAACATGTTAATTGTAATTACAATACATTTTTCAAACTTTTTCTGTTAAAGATGAGTTTATCTAGTTTACAATTTAGTCTCAGAAATCAACTTCCGACGTATAACGAAGTGTGTAGACTTTTTTGAGTTAACGTATAAAAAATTCAACATTTTTATGAACTCTTTATTTTTGTGTTAGCTTTGTCTTTCTATTTGATTCAAGATAGATGAAATTTGTTAGGATTTGGATTAGTTCTTCTTGGTCTTTCATCCTTCTTCTATTGTGAAATTTGCCTTCCTTCATATTTTCTTGAATCAACGTACATATAAAAGCAATTTTTACTTGACGTTATGCTTTAGGACATATTATTTGTGATTACAATACATTTTTCAAACTTTTTCTGTTAAAGATGAGTTGATCTAGTTTACGATTTAGTCTCAGTAATCAATTTCCGACTTGTAGACTTTTTTGAGTTAACGTATATAACATTCAAATTTTTATGAAATCTTTCATTTGTGTTGGCTTTGTCTTTATATTTGATTCAAGATAGATGAAATTTGTTAGGATTTGGATTAGTTATGCATGGTCTTTCATCCTTTTTCTATTGTGAAATTTGACTTCCTTCATATTTTCTTGAATCAACGTACATAGAAATGCAATTTTTACTAGACGTAATTCCTTAGAACATATTATTTGTGACTACAATACATTTTTCAAACTTTTTCTGTTAAAGATGAGTTTATCTAGTTTACAATTTAGTTTCAGAAATCAATTTCAGACATATAACGAAGTGTGTATACTTTTTTGAGTTAACGTACATTAAATTCAATATTTTTATGAACTCTTTCTTTTTGTGTTGGCTTTGTCTTTCTATTTGATTCAAGATAGATTAAATTTGTTAGGATTTGGATTACTTCTAAATGGTCTTTCATCCTTCTTCTAGTGTGAAATTTGACTTCCTTCATATTTCTTATATCAACGTACATAGAAATGCAATTTTTACTAGATCTATTGCCTTAGAACATGTTAATTGTAATTACAATACATTTTTCAAACTTTTTCTGTTAAATATGAGTTTATCTAGTTTACGATTTAGTCTGAGTAATCAATTTCCGACTTGTAGACATTTTTGAGTTAACGTATATAAAATTCAAAATTTTATGAACTATTTCATTTGTGTTGGCTTTGTCTTTCTTTTTGTTTCAAGATAGATGAAATTTGTTAGGATTTGGATTAGTTATGCATGGTCTTTCATCCTTCTTCTATTGTGAAATTTGACTTCCTTCATATTTTCTTGAATCAACGTACATAGAAATACAATTTTTACTAGACGTAATGCCTTAGAACATATTATTTGTGACTACAATATATTTTTCAAACTTTTTCTGTTAAAGATGAGTTTATCTAGTTTACAATTTAGTTTCAGAAATCAATTTCAGACATATAACGAAGTGTGTATACTTTTTTGAGTTAACGTACATAAAATTCAACATTTTTATGAAGTTTTTCTTTTTGTGTTGGCTTTGCCTTTCTATTTGATTCAAGATAGATTAAATTTGTTAGGATTTGGATTAGTTCGAAATGGTCTTTCATCCTTCTTCTAGTGTGAAATTTGACTTCCTTCATATTTCTTATATCAACGTACATAGAAATACAATTTTTACTAGATCTATTGCCTTAGAACATGTTAATTGTAATTACAATACATTTTTCAAACTTTTTCTGTTAAATATGAGTTTATCTAGTTTACGATTTAGTCTGAATAATCAATTTCCGACTTGTAGACATTTTTGAGTTAACGTATATAAAATTCAAAATTTTATGAACTATTTCATTTGTGTTGGCTTTGTCTTTCTTTTTGTTTCAAGATAGATGAAATTTGTTAGGATTTGGATTAGTTATGCATGGTCTTTCATCCTTCTTCTATTGTGAAATTTGACTTCCTTCATATTTTCTTGAATCAACGTACAGAGAAATACAATTTTTACTAGACGTAATTCCTTAGAACATATTATTTGTGACTACAATACATTTTTCAAATTTTTCTGTTAAAGATGAGTTTATCTAGTTTACAATTTAGTTTCAGAAATCAATTTCAGACATATAACGAAGTGTGTATACTTTTTTGAGTTAACGTACATAAATTTCTACATTTTTATGAACTCTTTCTTTTTGTGTTGGTTTTGTCTTTCTATTTGATTCAAAATAGATTAAATTTTTAGGATTTGGATTAGTTCTACATGGTCTTTCATCCTTCTTCTAGTGTGAAATTTGACTTCCTTCATATTTCATAAATCAACGTACATAGAAATGCAATTTTTACTAGAGCTATTGCCTTAGAACATGTTAATTGTAATTAACCTACATATTTCTAACTTTTTCTGTTAAAGATGAGTTTATCTTGTTTACAATTTAGTCTCAGAAATCAACTTCCGAGTTATAACGAAGTGTGCAGACTTTTTTTAGTTAACGTATAAAAAATTCAACATTTTTATGAACTCTTTATTTTTGTGTTAGCTTTGTCTTTCTATTTGATTCAAGATAGATGAAATTTGTTAGGATTTGGATTAGTTCTTCTTGGTCTTTCATCCTTCTTCTATTGTGAAATTTGCCTTCCTTCATATTTTCTTGAATCAACGTACATATAAAAGCAATTTTTACTTGACGTTATGCTTTAGGACATATTATTTGTGATTACAATACATTTTTCAAACTTTTTCTGTTAAAGATGAGTTGATCTAGTTTACGATTTAGTCTCAGTAATCAATTTCCGACTTGTAGACTTTTTTGAGTTAACGTATATAACATTCAAATTTTTATGAAATCTTTCATTTGTGTTGGCTTTGTCTTTATATTTGATTCAAGATAGATGAAATTTGTTAGGATTTGGATTAGTTATGCATGGTCTTTCATCCTTTTTCTATTGTGAAATTTGACTTCCTTCATATTTTCTTGAATCAACGTACATAGAAATGCAATTTTTACTAGACGTAATTCCTTAGAACATATTATTTGTCACTACAATACATTTTTCAAACTTTTTCTGTTAAAGATGAGTTTATCTAGTTTACAATTTAGTTTCAGAAATCAATTTCAGACATATAACGAAGTGTGTATACTTTTTTGAGTTAACGTACATTAAATTCAATATTTTTATGAACTCTTTCTTTTTGTGTTGGCTTTGTCTTTCTATTTGATTCAAGATAGATTAAATTTGTTAGGATTTGGATTACTTCTAAATGGTCTTTCATCCTTCTACTAGTGTGAAATTTGACTTCCTTCATATTTCTTATATCAACGTACATAGAAATGCAATTTTTACTAGATCTATTGCCTTAGAACATGTTAATTGTAATTACAATACATTTTTCAAACTTTTTCTGTTAAATATGAGTTTATCTAGTTTACGATTTAGTCTGAGTAATCAATTTCCGACTTGTAGACATTTTTGAGTTAACGTATATAAAATTCAAAATTTTATGAACTATTTCATTTGTGTTGGCTTTGTCTTTCTTTTTGTTTCAAGATAGATGAAATTTGTTAGGTTTTGGATTAGTTATGCATGGTCTTTCATCCTTCTTCTATTGTGAAATTTGACTTCCTTCATATTTTCTTGAATCAACGTACATAGAAATACAATTTTTACTAGACGTAATGCCTTAGAACATATTATTTGTGACTACAATATATTTTTCAAACTTTTTCTGTTAAAGATGAGTTTATCTAGTTTACAATTTAGTTTCAGAAATCAATTTCAGACATATAACGAAGTGTGTATACTTTTTTGAGTTAACGTACATAAAATTCAACATTTTTATGAAGTTTTTCTTTTTGTGTTGGCTTTGTCTTTCTATTTGATTCAAGATAGATTAAATTTGTTAGGATTTGGATTAGTTCGAAATGGTCTTTCATCCTTCTTCTAGTGTGAAATTTGACTTCCTTCATATTTCTTATATCAACGTACATAGAAATACAATTCTTACTAGATCTATTGCCTTAGAACATGTTAATTGTAATTACAATACATTTTTCAAACTTTTTCTGTTAAATATGAGTTTATCTAGTTTACGATTTAGTCTGAGTAATCAATTTCCGACTTGTAGACATTTTTGAGTTAACGTATATAAAATTCAAAATTTTATGAACTATTTCATTTGTGTTGGCTTTGTCTTTCATTTTGTTTCAAGATAGATGAAATTTGTTAGGATTTGGATTAGTTATGCATGGTCTTTCATCCTTCTTCTATTGTGAAATTTGACTTCCTTCATATTTTCTTGAATCAACGTACATAGAAATACAATTTTTACTAGACGTAATGCCTTAGAACATATTATTTGTGACTACAATATATTTTTCAAACTTTTTCTGTTAAAGATGAGTTTATCTAGTTTACAATTTAGTTTCAGAAATCAATTTCAGACATATAACGAAGTGTGTATATTTTTTTGAGTTAACGTACATAAAATTCAACATTTTTATGAAGTTTTTCTTTTTGTGTTGGCTTTGTCTTTCTATTTGATTCAAGATAATTTAAATTTGTTAGGATTTGGATTAGTTCGAAATGGTCTTTCATCCTTCTTCTAGTGTGAAATTTGACTTCCTTCATATTTCTTATATCAACGTACATAGAAATACAATTTTTACTAGAGCTATTGCCTTAGAACATGTTAATTGTAATTACAATACATTTTTCAAACTTTTTCTGTTAAAGATGAGTTTATCTAGTTTACAATTTAGTCTCAGAAATCAACTTCCGACGTATAACGAAGTGTGTAGACTTTTTTGAGTTAACGTATAAAAAATTCAACATTTTTATGAACTCTTTATTTTTGTGTTAGCTTTGTCTTTCTATTTGATTCAAGATAGATGAAATTTGTTAGGATTTGGATTAGTTCTTCTTGGTCTTTCATCCTTCTTCTATTGTGAAATTTGCCTTCCTTCATATTTTCTTGAATCAACGTACATATAAAAGCAATTTTTACTTGACGTTATGCTTTAGGACATATTATTTGTGATTACAATACATTTTTCAAACTTTTTCTGTTAAAGATGAGTTGATCTAGTTTACGATTTAGTCTCAGTAATCAATTTCCGACTTGTAGACTTTTTTGAGTTAACGTATATAACATTCAAATTTTTATGAAATCTTTCATTTGTGTTGGCTTTGTCTTTATATTTGATTCAAGATAGATGAAATTTGTTAGGATTTGGATTAGTTATGCATGGTCTTTCATCCTTTTTCTATTGTGAAATTTGACTTCCTTCATATTTTCTTGAATCAACGTACATAGAAATGCAATTTTTACTAGACGTAATTACTTAGAACATATTATTTGTGACTACAATACATTTTTCAAACTTTTTCTGTTAAAGATGAGTTTATCTAGTTTACAATTTAGTTTCAGAAATCAATTTCAGACATATAACGAAGTGTGTATACTTTTTTGAGTTAACGTACATTAAATTCAATATTTTTATGAACTCTTTCTTTTTGTGTTGTCTTTGTCTTTCTATTTGATTAAAGATAGATTAAATTTGTTAGGATTTGGATTACTTCTAAATGGTCTTTCATCCTTCTTCTAGTGTGAAATTTGACTTCCTTCATATTTCTTATATCAACGTACATAGAAATGCAATTTTTACTAGATCTATTGCCTTAGAACATGTTAATTGTAATTACAATACATTTTTCAAACTTTTTCTGTTAAATATGAGTTTATCTAGTTTACGATTTAGTCTGAGTAATCAATTTCCGACTTGTTGACATTTTTGAGTTAACGTATATAAAATTCAAAATTTTATGAACTATTTCATTTGTGTTGGCTTTGTCTTTCTTTTTGTTTCAAGATAGATGAAATTTGTTAGGATTTGGATTAGTTATGCATGGTCTTTCATCCTTCTTCTATTGTGAAATTTGACTTCCTTCATATTTTCTTGAATCAACGTACAGAGAAATACAATTTTTACAAGACGTAATTCCTTAGAACATATTATTTGTGACTACAATACATTTTTCAAACTTTTTCTGTTAAAGATGAGTTTATCTAGTTTACAATTTAGTTTCAGAAATCAATTTCAGACATATAACGAAGTGTGTATACTTTTTTGAGTTAACGTACATAAATTTCTACATTTTTATGAACTCTTTCTATTTGTGTTGGTTTTGTCTTTCTATTTGATTCAAGATAGATTAAATTTTTAGGATTGGATTAGTTCTACATGGTCTTTCATCCTTCTTCTAGTGTGAAATTTGACTTCCTTCATATTTCATAAATCAACGTACATAGAAATGCAATTTTTACTAGAGCTATTGCCTTAGAACATGTTAATTGTAATTAACCTACATATTTCCAACTTTTTCTGTTAAAGATGAGTTTATCTTGTTTACAATTTAGTCTCAGAAATCAACTTCCGGCTTATAACGAAGTGTGTAGACTTTTTTGAGTTAACGTATAAAAAATTCAACATTTTTATGAACTCTTTATTTTTGTATTGGCTTTGTCTTTCAATTTGATTCAAATAGATGAAATTTGTTAGAATTTGTATTAGTTCCGGCTGGTTTTTCATCCTTCTTCTATTGTGAAATTTGACTTCCTTCATATTTTCTTGAATCAATGTACATAGAAATGCAATTTTTACCAGACATAATGCCTTAGAACGTATTATTTGTGATTACTTTACATTTTCAAACTTTTTCTGTTAAAGATGAATTTATCTAGTTTATAATTTAGTTTCAGAAATCAATTTCAGACTTATAATGAAGTGTGTAGACTTTTTTGAGTTAACGTATATAAAATTCAACATTTTTATGAACTCTTTATTTTTGTGTTGGCCTTGTCTTTCTATTTGATTCAATAAAGATGAAATTTTTTAGGATTTGGATTAGTTCTACATGGTCTTTCGTCCTTCTTCTAGTGTGAAATTTGACTTCCTTCATATTTCTTGAATCAACGTACATAGAAATGCAATTTTTACTAGAGCTATTGCCTTAGAACATATTAATTGTAATTACAATACATTTTTCAAACTTTTTCTGTTAAAAATGAGTTTATCTAGTTTACAATTTAGTCTCAGAAATCAATTTCCGACTTATAACGAAGTGTGTAGACATTTTTGAGTTAACGTATAAAAAATTCAACATTTTTATCAACTCTTTATTTTTGTATTGGCTTTGTCTTTCAATTTGATTCAAATAGATGAAATTTGTTAGAATTTGGGTCAGTTCTGGCTGGTCTTTCATCCTTCTTCTATTGTGAAATTTGACTACCTTCATATTTTCTTGAATCAACGTACATAGAAATGCAATTTTTATTAGACGTAATGCCTTAGAACATATTATTTCTGATTACATTACATTTTCAAACTTTTTATGTTAAAGGTGGGTTTATCTAGTTTACAATTTAGTCTTAGAAATCAATTTCCGACTTGTAGACTTTTTTGAGTTAACGTACATAAAATTCAACATTTTTATGAACTCTTTCATTTGTGTTGGCTTTGTCTTTCTATTTGATTCAAGATATATTAAATTTGTTCGGATTTGGATTAGTTCTACATGGTCTTTCATACTTCTTCTAGTGTGAAATTTGACTTCCTTCATATTTCTTGAATCAACGTACATAGAAATGCAATTTTTACTAGAGCTATTGCCTTAGAACATATTAATTGTAATTAGTATACATTTTTCAAACTTTTTATGTTAAAGATGAGTTTATCTAGTTTACAATTTAGTCTCAGAAACCAACTTCCGATTTATAACGAAGTGTGTAGACTTTTTTGAGTTAGCGTATAAAAAATTCAACATTTTTATGAACTTTTTATTTTTATATTGGCTTTGTCTTTCAATTTGATTCAAATAGATGAAATTTGTTAGAATTTGGGTTAGTTCTGGTTGGTCTTTCATCCTTCTTCAATTGTGAAATTTGACTTCCTTCATATTTTCTTGAATCAACGTACATTGAAATGCAATTTTTACTAGACATAATGCCTTAGAACATATTATTTGTGATTACAATACATTTTCAAACTTCTTATGTTAAAGATGGGTTTATCTAGTTTACGATTTAGTCTCATAAATCAATTTCCGACTTGTAGACTTTTTTGAGTTAACGTATATAAAATTCAAAATTTTATGAACTCTTTCATTTGTGTTGGCTTTGTCTTTCTATTTAATTCAATATAGATGAAATTTTTTAGGATTTGGATTAGTTATACATGGTCTTTCATCCTTCTTTTATTGTGAAATTTGACTTCCTTCATATTTTCAAGAATCAACGTACATAGAAATGCAATTTTTACTAGATGTGATGCCTTAGAACATATTATTTGTGACTACAATAAATTTTCAAACTTTTTCTGTTAAAGATGAATTCATCTAGTTTACAATTTAGTTTCAGAAATCAATTTCAGACATATAACGAAGTGTGTAGACTTTTTTGAGTTAACGTACATAAAATTCAACATTTTTATGAACTCTTTCTTTTTGTGTTGGATTTGTCTTTCTATTTGATTCAAGATAGATTAAATTTGCTAGGATTTGGATTAGTTCTACATGGTCTTTCATCCTTCTTCTATTGTGAAATTTGACTTCCTTCATATTTCTCGAATCAGCGTACATAGAAATGCAATTTTTACTAGAGCTATTGGCTTAGAACATATTAATTGTAATTACAATACATTTTTCACACTTTTTATGTTAAAGATGAGTTTATCTAGTTTACAATTTAGTCTCAGAAATCAACTTCCGACTTATAACGAAGTGTGTAGACTTTTTTGAGTTAACGTACAGAAAATTCAACATTTTTATGAACTCTTTCTTTTTGTGTTGGCTTTGTCTTTCTATTTGATTCAAGAGAGATTAAATTTGTTAGGATTTGGATTAGTTCTACATGGTCTTTCATCGTTCTTCTAGTGTGAAATTTGACTTCCTTCATATTTCTTGAATCAACGTACATAGAAATGCAATTTTTACTAGAGCTATTGCCTTAAAACATATTAATTGTAATTTCAATACATTTTTCAAAAAATTTCTGTTAAAGATGAGTTTATCTAGTTTAAAATTTAGTCTCAGAAATCAGCTTTCGACTCATAACGAAGTCTGTAGACTTTTTTGAGTTAACATATAAAAAATTCAACATTTTTATGAACTCTTTATTTTTGTATTGGCTTTGTCTTTCAATTTGATTCAAATTGATGAAATTTGTTAGAATTTGGGTTAGTTCTAACTGGTCTTTCATCTTCTTCTATTGTGAAATTTGACTTCCTTCATATTTTCTTGAATCAACGTACATAGAAATGCAATTTTTACTAGAAGTAATGCCTTAGAACATATTATTTGTGATTACAATACATTTTCAAACTTTTTATGTTAAAGATGGGTTTATCTAGTTTACGATTTAGTCTCATAAATCAATTTCCAACTTGTAGAATTATTTGAGTTAACGTATATAAAATTCAACATTTTATAAACACTTTATTTTTGTATTGGATTTGTCTTTAAATTCGATTCAAATAGATGGAATTTGTTAGAATTTGGATTAGTTCTGGCTGGTTTTTCATCCTTCTTCTATTGTGAAATTTGAGTTCCTTCATATTTTCTTGAGTCAACGTACATAGAAATGCAGTTTTTACTAGACGTAATGCCTTAGAACATATTATTTGTGATTACAATACATTTTTGAAACGTTTTCTGTTAAAGATGAGTTTATCTAGTTTACAATTTAGTTTCAGAAATCAATTTCAGACTTATAACGAAGTGTGTAGCCTTTTTTGAGTTAACGTATATAAAATTCAACATTTTTATGAACTCTTTCTTTTTGTGTTGGCACTGTCTTTCTATTTGATTCAAGATAGATGAAATTTGTTAGGATTTGGATTAGTTCTTCTTGGTCTTTCATCCTTCTTCTATTGTGAAATTTGCCTTCCTTTATATTTTCTTGAATCAACGTACATAGAAATGCAATTTTTACTTGACGTAATGCTTTAGAACATATTATTTGTGATTACAATACATTTTTGAAACTTTTCCTATTAAAGATGAGTTTATCTAGTTTACGATTTAGTTTCAGAAATCAATTTCAGACTTATAACGAAGTGTGTAGCCTTTTTTGAGTTAACTTATATAAAATTCAAAATTTTTATGAACTCTTCCTTTTTGTGTTGGCTCTGTCTTTCTATTTGATTCAAGATAGATGAAATTTGTTAGGATTTGGATTAGTTCTTCTTGGTCTTTCATCCTTCTTCTATTGTGAAATTTGCCTTCTTTCATATTTTCTTGAATCAACGTACATAGAAATGCAATTTTTACTTGACGTAATGCTTTAGAACATATTATTTGTGATTAAAATACATTTTTCAAACTTTTCCTATTAAAGATGAGTTTATCTAGTTTACGATTTAGTCTCAGAAATCAATTTCCGACTTGTAGACTTTTTTGAATTAACGTATATAAAATTCAAAATTTTATGAACTCTTTCATTTGTATTGGTTGTATCTTTCTATTTGATTCAAGATAGATGAAATTTGTTAGGATTTGGATTAGTTATGCATGGTCTTTCATCCTCTTCTATTGTGAAATTTGACTTCCTTCATATTTTCTTGAATCAACGTACATAGAAATGCAATTTTTACTAGACGTAATGCCTTAGAACATATTATTTGTGACTACAATACATTTTTCAAACTTTTTATGTTAAATATGAGTTTATCTAGTTTACAATTTAGTTTCAGAAATCAATTTCAGACATATAACGAAGTGTGTATACTTTTTTGAGTTAACGTACATAAAATTCAACATTTTTATGAACTCTTTCTTTTTGTGTTAACTTTGTCTTTCTATTTGATTCAAGATAGATTAAATTTGTTAGGATTTGGATTAGTTCTACATGGTCTTTCATCCTTCTTCTAGTGTGAAATTTGACTTCCTTCATATTTCTTGAATCAACGTACATAGAAATGCAATTTTTACTAGAGCTATTGCCTTAGAACATGTTAATTGTAATTACAATACATTTTTCAAACTTTTTCTGTTAAAGATGAGTTTATCTAGCTTACAATTTAGTCTCAGAAATCAACTTCCGACTTATAACGAAGTGTGTAAACTTTATTAAGTTAACGTATAAAAAATTCAACATTTTTATGAACTCTTTATTTTTGTATCTGCTTTGTCTTTAAATTCGATTCAGATAGATGAAATTTGTTAGAATTTGGATTAGTTCTGGCTGGTTTTTCATCCTTCTTCTATTGTGACATTTGACTTCCTTCATATTTTCTTGAATCAATGTACATAGAAATGCAATTTTACTAGTCATAATGCCTTAGAACATATTATTTGTGATTACAATACATTTTTCAAACTTTTTCTGTTAAAGATTAGTTTATCTAGTTTACAATTTAGTTTCAGAAATCAATTTCAGACTTATAACGAAATGTGTAGCCTTTTTTGAGTTAACGTATATAAAATTCAACATTTTTATGAACTCTTTCTTTTTGTGTTGGCTCTGTCTTTTCTATTTGATTCAAGATAGATGAAATTAGTTAGGATTTGGATTAGTTCTTCTTGGTCTTTCATCCTTCTTCTATTGTGAAATTTGCCTTCCTTCATATTTTCTTGAATCAACGTACATAGAAATGCAATTTTTACTTGGCGTAATGCTTTAGAACATATTATTTGTGATTACCATACATTTTTCAAACCTTTTCTTTTAAAGATGAGTTTATTTAGTTTACGATTTAGTCTCAGAAATAAATTTCCGACATATCAAACTGTGTAGACTTTTATAAGTTAACGTATATAAAATTCAAAATTTTTATGAACTCTTTCTTTTTGTGTTGGCTTTGTCTTACTATTTGATTCAAGATAGATTAAATTTGTTAGGATTTGGATTAGTTCTGCATGGTCTTTCGTCCTTCTTATATAGTGAAATTTGATTTTCTTCATATTTTCTTGAATCAACGTACATGAAAATGCAATTTTTACTAGACGTAATGCCTTAGAACATATTATTTGTGACTACAATAAATTTTTCAAACTTTTAATGTTAAAGATGAGTTTATCTAGTTTACAATTTAGGTTCAGAAATCAATTTCAGACTTATAACGAAGTGTGTAGACTTTTTTGAGTTAACGTATATAAAATTTAACATTTTTATGAACTCTTTCTTTTTGTGTTGGCTTTGTCTTTCTATTTTTTTCAAGATGGAACAAATTTGTTAGGATTTGGATTAGTTCTACATGGTCTTTCATCCTTATTCTAGTCTGAAATTTGACTTCCTTCATATTTTCTTGAATCAACGTACATAGAAATGCAATTTTTACTAGAGATATTGCCTTAGAACATATTAATTGCAATTACAATACATTTTTCAAACTTTTCTGTTAAAGATGAGTTTATCTAGTTTACAATTTAGTCTCAAAAATCAATTTCCGACTTATAACGAAGTGTGTAGACTTTTTTGAGTTAACATATATAAAATTCAAAAAATTTATGAACCTTATCTTTTTGTGTTGGCTTTGTCTTTCTATTTGATTCAAGATAGATGAAATTTGTTAGGATTTGGATTAGTTCTTCTTGGTATTTCATCTTTCTTCTATTGTGAAATTGACTTCCTTCATATTTTCTTGAATCAACGTACACAGAAATGCAATTTTTACTAGACGTAATGCCTTAGAACATATTATTGATTACAATACATTTTTAAAACTTTTTCTGTTAAAGATGAGTTTATCTAGTTTACAATTTAGTTTCTGAAATCAATTTCAGACTTATAACGAAGTGTGTAGACTTTTTTGAGTTAACGTATATAAAATTCAACATTTTTATGAACTCTTTCTTTTTGTGTTTGCTTTGTGTTTCTATTTGATTCAAGATAGATGAAATTTTTTAGGATTTGGATTAGTTCTTCTTGGTCTTTCATCCTTCTTCTATTGTGAAATTTTCCTTCCTTCATATTTTCTTGTATCAACGTACATAGAAATGCAATTTTTACTAGAGGTATTGCCTTAAAACATATTAATTGTAATTACAATACATTTTTCAAACTTTTTCTGTTAAGGATGAGTTTATCTAGTTTACAATTTAGTCTCAGAAATCAATTTCCGACTTATAACGAAGTGTGTAGACTTTTTTGAGTTAACGTATATAAAATACAACATTCTTATGAACTCATTCTTTTTGTGTTGGCTTTGTCTTTCTATTTGATTCAAGATAGATGAAATTTGTTTGGATTTGGATTAGTTCTTCTTGGTCTTTTTTTTCCTTTCATGTTCGATCCCCTTAGTCGGCGTTGAAATTATTAGTTTTTCCTAGGGTTTCAAACTTTTCACGTTTTTCCTTCATCCTTGATCATATTTTGGTGATTTAGGATGGAGAAAAATCCTGTTTCAAGCGTGATTTCTCATGGGGTTCACAGTTTTGCTGATTTAGTTAAGGGTAAAAAACCCTATATGCTAACAGATTTTGATTTAACATCTCTTCCTGAGGCGTCATTACATTTTGAAGAACCAACATTGGTTTTACCTGTGGATTTTTTTTTTTGCTAGGTCATAAAGGTTTATGAAGAAAAAAAACGTAATTACAAGAATTATAAGATGAGAGGCACAAGGCCTCCCCACCCCCATAAACCAAAGGGGTGAAAAACAACAAAATAACTAACAAAAAATAAGCAACAAAGCCCAAAAAAAAATAACAAGAAAAACTAACAAAGGAAAACATTAAGAGTTTCCATCCCCTCCTTTGTTCTTATTATTCTTCTTTGGAGTTTGCATTCTTTTTAATTGGTCTTGTATTTCCTTGCAATACTCCTTGCGAAAAGATAAATCTTTCACAAACTGTTGTTGAATATCAAATTTCGTTATTGTAAGAAGAACTTCATGCTCCTCTTTAGATAAATGCACCTCTCTATTAGTACTCAAAACTTTATGCAGTTGCATCCTAGCATTGTGCTCAGCAATATTCGAACTACCTTTAGATTTTTCCTTGGCACGTACCTCCTGCTGCTCCCTCAAAATATCTTCATGTTTTCCTTTTTCAAAAACCTGGTCCGTAGAGTTTGTTGTAGGTCCAATAGCCTTGCTCGGTTCTGTATACTTCAAAGTAGAACTCAGCCCAGACTTATTCTCCCCCAAAACACCGTCAGAGTAATCATTCCCATTATTCTCCAAATTAACCTGATCATTGTCTAGGTCAGACTTATGCTCAGCAAGAATTTTTTCAGCCCTTCGAGCTACTCTTTTAGCTTTCCAACTTGCCAAAATATCATCGTCCACAGCTCCATCATCTGAAAAC
Organism: Papaver somniferum; assembly: GCF_003573695.1. NCBI lineage: Eukaryota > Viridiplantae > Streptophyta > Magnoliopsida > Ranunculales > Papaveraceae > Papaver > Papaver somniferum. Next base: position 67,270,932 of record NC_039368.1, on the reverse strand, counting down.
TGCTCCATCTCACTGTCCTCCGTTGTCACAGGATTTTCATGGCATGTGATCTCCAGACCTAATTCACTCTCAAGGATATCAAATTTTTTTTGGTGCATAACAACTTCAGTGGTGAATACATCATCCACATGAGTGGTGTTGTTCGCCTTTCCACTAACCAATTTCCATTGATTAGCTGCAGAGTCAGAAACACCAATAACATCAAACAACGGAACTGAATTATTATCAACAGAATTCTGATTAACTCCCAGCACATTAGTATCTTCTGGCACCTTAGCTTCTCGCTGGCTGCCACTTCAGATTACTTTTAGCAGGATTATCCAAAGGATTCTTCTTAGTTTTTCTCCTGCAATCAGATTCAACATGACCCACAATTCTGCAACATGAGCAAAATTTAGGAATTTTTTGAAGCTCAACAAACTGATCGAAACTTCTTCCATCCACTGTTACATGAATGGAATCTGGAACTTTCTTTGTGAAATCAATATCAATTAAAACAGCTGCTTAACAACCATACTCATGATTCAAGGTCTTCTTATCTACCATAATGGGAGTGCCTAGGTTTTTTCCAAGAGATAACAACACTTTTTCCGTCCACAATTCAACATATAAGCCAGGAAAATTAACCCAAACAACAACATGAGAAGAACTTTCTTTATCCGGATCAAACCATGGAAACCAGTCACGAAGATGTAGCTCTTGCTGATCGATTTTCCATGTTTTCTCACGGATTTTTAGTTTATCTTCCTCAGTTGAAAAATTTATAATAAAGAAACCCTTATTCATAGGCGTAAACTTGACCCTTCCTGGACCTAAAGTCCATTGGTCTTCCAAAGATTTCTTAACATCAGTAAAGCGAGAAACCCTAAAATCCAGTCTACCAATGACACTGAAATTCCAAGCCGCACACCCTTCTTGAAAAAAATCTAACGGGATTTCCATAGAGGGTTTATCATCATGAAAAACAGGATTTGGTAAACTGCTAATATCAATAATAGAATGATTCTGTATTTGTTTACCTTTGACCATGTCTGCAAAGGAAATAGAATTCCTAAGAGATGTAGACGAAACGGGAACAGATTGTTCTCCCATTGTAGATCATCTAAAGATGACCAAACAATGAAGAAAACGTGAATAAAATGAGAAAACCTAAAAAAAAACCCAAAGAAAAAAATCGCCAGAGCAAAGATGAGAGAGAAAAACGCTGTACTTTTTCAAGTAACCTGGTTTTACCTGTGGAACTCACTCAAGAAGGGCGTGATATCTTCCAGTTTAGTCTTATTGGGAGATTGGACTTCAAAGGTTTAAAACTTAATGATGTTCAAAAAAGTTTAGAAGAACAATGGGGTCTTGGTGATGGAAGGTGCAAACTGGTTCCTATGACTTAGGGGATTTTCATCATCAAACTGATTTCTGAAGAGGATAAAGAACGAGTTTGGCATGGTAATTCATGGAAGGTCCAAAATCAAACTCTTAGGGTTATGAATTTTTAGCCTAACTTTGATCCAGAGAGGAAAAATACATCTCATGCTACAGTTTGGGTGAGTTTTCCTGGCTTATTCATTGAATTGTGGACTAAAAAAATCCTTCTTTCCATTGCAAGAATTCTTGGTAAACCAATTGCGATAGATCAAAAAACATTGGACCATGATGTTGGTAATTATGCTGCTGTGCTGATTGATATCGATTTTGCTAAGGTAATTCCTAAAAGAATACGACTCAAAGCTAATGGAATGGAGTTTTGGCAATATGTGGAAATACAAGATATGGAGAATTTTAAGTTTTGCACTCATTGTAAAATTATGGGGTATAAATTTGAGAGTTGTCTTACTGCTCGTAAGATCTTAGGGAGTTCTGTTATGGAAGGGAAACATGAATTGAATGAATCTACAGGTGGGTTTCCAAAAAATAAAAAGGAATGGCAGGTTAAAAAGTATATTGCAAATACTACAGGTGTTGTGAGTTCTTCAACTATGGATAAATCTAAAGAGAAAGGAAAATAGGCTCATATTATTCCTGTTATTCCAGAATATGTTGAGGTAACAAATGACGAGTTTACTACTTCAACTTCTGTAATTAATAAAGCTAAAAGTTCTATAGACATGGCAGAAGTACGTGGAAAGTCTAATATGAATGTTTCCCATGCAGATCATGCTAAATCTGGTGCTTCTAATGATTCACGTAGTGGTGTTAGCCCAACTAATATTGCAAGCAAAACTGATGATGTTTTTGCAGCAAGGGGTGGTATTCAGTCAGGGAAAGAGACTATGTCAGAATTAGCTACAACAAATAATAACGTTGTTTCTAATGATGTCCAAGAGTGTGCTGATGATAAACAGTTGGAGGAGGAGCTTAATAGTTCTTTCATTGAATATCGTGAAGTGCTCAAGTTGATTAGATGTAAAAACGCTATTGCAGCAAAAAAAGCTCTTGCTGAACGTACAAACTATGTGCATGTTGACAATGCAGATATCACGCAAGAGAATTCTGATATTACGTCTAACAGGAAAACCGAATCCGGGACTAATATTCAGTCAGTGCAAAATTTGGAGCAAACTTCCGTGTCCAAGCAAAATTTGGAAATAACTCATTCCGTGACCAAGAAGAATTCTGAACAACAACGCCGTGATTAAACAGAGTTTGAATACAAATCAAAAGCCTAGGTCCGTACCAAACTCATTGGAAACTTCTTCAAAGCCAGGGCCCGTGACAAACTCAATTTTGGAGGCTACTCCTGTATCTAATTCAAAGCTAGGGATGGTTAACACTTGTAAGGAGGATTGAACTACAGTAAAGGGTAAGAACTCCCCTACTAAGGGTACACCTTTTAAATTTAAATCCTTTGAAACTCCTTTTGTGGATGATTTTTTTCAAACCGAATTAGTGGTGATTAACAAGTATGGTGCCCTAGCTTCTGAGTTAGGCCTGGCTAATGATTCTAGTGAGGCTTTGGTGGAGGAGGAACAAGATGATTCTAGTGAGTCAGATAATAGTATGGGTTCGAAAGATTGGGGTGAAGTGGATGCAGATATTCTAGCAAGGAAACAAGCTAGAAAAGTGGCCAAGCAAACTGTCAAGATCATGGCTATGAATTCAAAGTCTAATGAGGAAATTCCAAGCCGTGAGCATAACAAGGATATTCAAGCAGGGTTGGAGGAAAATGTTTTTGATATGGATAATATTTTGTCTAGGGAGGAACTAGAGGAGGCAAGTACTATTCAGATTGATGAAGTGCGTGCTAAGTTCATTGGAGATCCAGCCTTTAGATAATACTACTTCAAGAAAAAAAAGTAGGAAATGGATAGAATGTCAACTAAGAAGAAAGCTCAATCTCTTATTAAGCTTGTTCCGGGTGGTAATTATGTTTCAGAAGGAAATGGAGAGGATTATGACTATGATGAAATTTATGATGATTATGAAGATGAATACAAGGATCCTTATGGAGACTATGATTGAACTCAAATAATTGCTGGTCTCATTCCCAAGAAGAAGAATTTTAGAGTTGGAAACAAGGGGCGAAAACGATTTTAAATTTCCTAGTTTTCTTCTTTATGTTATTTTTGAAGTGTTTAGGAGCTTATTTTATGAGTTTTCAGTAATTTTTTGATGTTATTTTTTCTCCCCTTTGGTTTATGGGGGTGGGGAGGCCTTGAGCCTCCCACTTTGTAATTCTTGTAATTACGTTTTTTTGCTTTAATAAACCATTTTGACCTAGCAAAAAAAATGAGTTTTCAGAGTTTTTTCCCCTTTGGTTTATGGGGGTGGGGAGGCCTAGAGCTTCCCATTTTGTAATTCTTGTAAAATTTTGTTTTTTGCTTTAATAAACCATTTTGACCTAGCAAAAAAAAAAATACTTCTTGGTCTTTCATCCTTCTTCTATTGTGAAATTTGCCTTCCTTCATATTTTCTTGAATCAACGTACATAGAAAGGCAATTTTTACTAGACGTAATGCCTTAGAACATATTATTTGTGATTACAGTACATTTTTCAAACTTTTTTTGTTAAAGATGAGTTTATCTAGTTTACAATTTAGTCTCAGAAATCAATTTCCGACTTATAACGAAGTGTGTAGACTTTTTTGAGTTAACGTATATAAAATAACATTTTTATGAACTCTTTCTTTTTGTGTTGGCTTTCTCTTTCTTGTTGATTCAAGATAGATGAAATTTGTTAGGATTTGGATTAGTTCTGCTTGGTCTTTCATCCTTCTTCTACTGTGAAATTTGACTTCCTTCATATTTTCTTGAATCAACAATCACCATCTTTGTTGATTCTCGATTGAAACCCTAAATCAAACCATAACAGCAAACACCAAATCTTCTTAAGCAACAGCTTCCTGTAACAAATTCAAGTAAAACCCCTCCCGGATCTCTAGTTTCTTCTTTAATCTTTAATTGATTAATGGCACTTCCGCTGATTTGAATCCAACCTAAAAATCCCCAATTACAACACAACCCCAGAAATCCCCAATTACAGATTAGCCCCAGATTTGTTGTTGTTGACTGCCATCTTCATCCACTGAACATTGGACCGACTCGGTGTCACTGAACAGTGAACCGATTCGGTGTATGAAATATGAAATATAGATTTAGGAGAAAGAGATTGGGGTTCGTATAGGTTGCAGAGGAGAGAATAAAGAAGAAGTTTAACCATCTTTTTAGTTTTCTTATGTTTAAACGGCCAGATCTAATTTTATGTCAAGAATGGACAAACCGATATATCTTTCGCCCACGATATATCCTGGCCCCAGGATCACCTGATCCAACGGTGGCTATGTCTCGCGTTTTACTTTTTTTCCTCCCCCAACAGCCTTTCCAGGCCACAGGATCGCCCGATCCTACGATCACGAATGACCCCCCATCATAACCACCACTTTTACTACAATATTATGTTTAACGTACCTAACTATGCAGGGGATATTGCATCACAAAGGAGCACATGCCATTTTCGAAGATCAAAAAATTAAGTGAACAGAATTGCAAGCACATCATATAACTTACCATCTCAGGCACATAATTTATCCCTCGGTCACCTTCAAACTCATCGATTAACTGGTTTTTTATTCTTCTCATGGTGCTCCATGAACCTGACAAAGAACCAGATAGAAAAGTAAATATAGTTTTCCAGGTTGATTCAAGTCTCCTTGTAACCATTAAGACAGGTTGATTCAAGTCTCCTTGTACCCATTAAGCCAGTTCATACAGGTGTCCCCAACTGTAATGCTCAACAACACGTCATCCAGGGACTTATGAAGCTCGAAAGTCCCAAACTCATAAGGGCATATACGTAAGATCTGCCATGAGAGCATCACCAGTTTGAGCTAATGGAAATATCAAAAAAACTGGAGATAAATAAGCTGAAACCATAGTACGAAACCCATTTTTTGAAGATAGTGACCAACCTTTTCGCAACTGCAAGGATGCATGAATATAAAAAGATTACTAATCTTTCTGTCCCATCTCTTCCAGCCAAAGCCTCGGCATTTTTTTTTACATGACCATGAGAAGAACCAAGAACTACTACACTACAACAAATTGATTACTCGAATCCACCTTAATTTCCTTCACTCCTGAGTTCTGAATAATAAAAATAAAAGAACATGCCCACCAATTTACACAATATCAAGAAAGAAACATCACCAGTACAAATTGGCTGCAATCCGACCAAGCAATGCAAGGGTATAAATTGACTGCATTGATTGTTACCTGAAACCAACATAAGTAAGGGTTTATCACTATTGATTTGGGTTATTGATACCTCTGATTTATTTCAGTTTTCCTTCTTCTAAACACATTCAAAACATAATAAGTATAAACAATTTAAGAAAAGTCTATTTAAATCATGTAATTCGCTTAAAAGAAATTGCGGAATAGGCAGAAGGGATGAACGGAATACCATTTTCCCTATGACCTCATTGTCACAATTCTTCCACTTGACGTCCCTATCACCTGATTACTTCGGCTCATTCTGTGGAAAATTATTTTCGGTCTCCAATAAAGCAAGACTCTCGACATGGGTTATATTAGTAAAAGCAAGCTGCATAGATAGCCACTGAATCACAAACTCGGTAAACATGATGGTTTGCCAAGCATTTTTGTTTCGTCCTCCCCTGCAAAACAAAAACCAAAGAGACCAGGTGATTCACTCTGATGCTTTTCATTAGCTTGACTATAGATATCTGCAATGACCGACTAATTGAAATTTTTGGCTTAAACAAAACTTTTATAGAAAATCAATTAAAATTTGTACAGAAATTGTATACCCGACAATCACCAGCACTCCTGACCATTAGATTATGAGAAGATTACAACTACCTTTTTTCTCGCTTGTTCATACAAAAGAACATCCTTTCCTCATTGAACTAATTATCAACATCTAAACCTTACAAAATTCAAACACAATATGAAAATTAACCTAATTTAAAAAAGAATCAAGCGTTCGATCGAAAGTAACTAATATGAAATTTAGATAAAGGGTTTGAATTTGATATTACCGAAAGAGACAGATTGCACTAACTTCTTTCAGCATCAACCGCAACACCAAATTCTTTGACCTGCGGTGAAATAAGATGAAAAATCAAAAAAAAAATCAAAAAAAGAAAGAACAAATTCTTGGTTTAGGGTTCGCAGATAAAAGAGAGCTTCATCAACAGTTCACAACTATCTCTAATTTCCATCTCAAATCGAACACAGTCAAACCCAGATCCAACAATCACCATCTTCGCTGATTCTCGATTGAAACCCAAAATCAAACCATAACAGCAAACACCAAATCTTCTTAAGCAACAGCTTCATGTAAAAAATTCAAGTAAAACCCATCCTGAATCTCTAATTTCTTCCTTAATCTTTAATTGATTAATGGCACTTCCGCTGATTTGAATCCAACCCAAAAATCCCCAATTACAACACAGCCCCAGAAATCCCCAATTACAAAACAACCCCAGATTTGTTGTTGTTGACTGCCATCTTCATCCACTGAACATTGGACCGATTCAGTGTCACTGAACAGTAGACCGATTCGGTGTATGAAATATAGATTTAGGACAAAGAGATTGGGGTTCGTATAGGTTGCAGAGGAGACAACAAAGAAGAAGTTTAACCATCTTTTTAGTTTTCTTATGTTTAAACGGCCAGATCTAATTTTATGTCAAGAATGGACGAACGGATATATCTTTCGCCCACGATATATCCTGGCCCCAGGATCGCCCAATCCAACGGTGGCTATGTCTCGCGTTTTACTTTTTTTTCCTCCCCCAGCACACAATAGCAAGCACGGTTCGTTCCCTCAAGGAGTGTTTTTTTTTTATAAGTCAAAAATTTTGTATTAATAGATAACAAAATTTACAAAGTATAGTTTACAAGACAAGAGGTCACAGCAACCCCAAAAACTTGTAAACTACTTAAAACGATAATAAGAAACATTTGGATATTCAACTGAATTTAAAAAAGGTGGTCTTCCATCATAATGTATTCCCACTTCATTATTTTTTTTTTTGATAAGTCAAAAAATTGTATTAAAGAAAAGAGTTATTTACAAGATAGTACATGAGAAAAGAGGTCACAACAACCCCAAAAACTCAAAATACTATTTCAATAGAAAATAGGAAACATATGGGAACTCAATTCAGTTTAACAAATCAGGACGACCAACAAAAGTGAGTCTCACTCCATTATCTAATAAGCAACCAGTCTTCGCCATCTTGTCAGCTGCGAAATTGGCTTCACGGTACGTGTGCACAAAATTTATAGAATCAAACATGCCCTTTACATCATACCATCGCTGTCTAGCAAACCAAGGAATAGAATCCCCTTCCAAAGCTGTTATGACACTTGATGAATCATTCCGCACTAGAACATCCTGGTATCCCCATTGAACTTCCCATTCTAAACCAATCAGAATGTTATACAACTCCGCCATATAATTGGAAATAATTCCAAGACCAACACACATCGCCCCAACCACTTCACAAGCAGAATTTCTCGTCACCACACCCGCTCCCGCCACCCCTGGATTGCCTCTAGAGGCACCGTCCCAGCACAGCAAGAGCTGATTGTGCATAGGAGGTTGCCAAAAACACTCAACAGGCTCTAACATCTTCACCCTACGACATTTAACTCTAAAAAAATTCAGAATCTCAAGATCTTCTACCTTGTTGAACATATAACCTGTCATTCTAGCCGAATACTTATGAATGAGGTTAAACACACGTTTTTTGAAGAAAGTCCAGCAAGGCTTCTTCTTTTCATAGACCATCTTATTACTTTGATACCACAACTCCGAACGCAGCACCAAGATTGAGACTAACCACAGGTCTTTAACCATTCTACTACGCCCTTTCGCTTCCTTGTTAGCAGCAAGCAAGTTATAATGAGGAATAATACGGAAAATACCTGCCAGCCAATGCCAAGCCCGATTCGCAGCACTACAGCTCCAAAGAACATGTTCCAAAGACTCCTCCTCAATCTGGCACACACTGCACCTCGACGGAAGAGCTATCTTGAACCTGCTCTTTACTTTATCCAGAGTTGCACAAGCTCCCCTGACAAACTTCCAATTTTGCACTGCCAAAGAAGGGTGCACAACACTCTTCCATAACAGATTTGCTTCCTCCAGCACTGGATATCTCATCCTCACCAGCTCCCTTGCAGACTTAACAGAGAATAAACCTTTAAGGTACGGCATCCATATCTTCCTATCACTTCCTGTATGCCTCCTTGGCAAGCTCTCCAGATCCACACCAGCACTGACGAGGTCGTGCATATGAACTCCTTCCAGCTGCCACTTCATTAGCAAGTAAACATCCACTCTTAGCCATTTATCCCTCAAGGAGTGTGAAAACTACTACTAATACTACTGACTAACCAAGATTCAATATTTCAGAGATTGTTGTATTAAGATAATAAATTAATGTGCAAATAAAGCAATTGTATAAAGATTGTAAATCAAGGATGTGGATGTATTAGGTATACGGAATCCCTTGCAGGCTAAATTTCACTTATGTCTCTCACAAAGGTCTATAATATTACTCATGCATAATTGCAAACCTAGCTATTGATACATGGAAGATATGACGTTTAAGATTTATCGACAAGTCGTAATACAAGTTATGTTTGTTCTCAACCTTAAGTAGAAATCCTAAGAACTAATCATACAAGGCCTAAATAGTCTAAGAATATTCATAAATCAATTGGTAACAAAGTTCAATGAGAAATTCTATCAACCTAACAATAGACTATACATGGAATAGAATATGAGAAATTGAATAGAAAATAAACCATTGAAGAGAAACTCAAACACATGACATTAAGGTGGCGGTGTTTGCTTTGGGTGCGGATAGTGCTCCAGGTCCGGATGGTTTCTCGGGGTGTTTTTATAGACATTGTTGGGATTTAATTCATCAAGACCTAGCTAAGGCTATAATTTTTTGCTGGATCAACAAAACTATTCCTAATGGGGATAATTCTAGTCTCATTCTTTTGCTTGGTAAGGTAAGAGGTGCGGATAGCCTGAAGAAATATAGACCAATTGGTCTAAGTAATTTTTTCTTCAAAATATTTACTAAAATTTTAGCAACCAGACTTGGAAAAGTCTTGGATAATTTGGTCTCGGAGGAACAAGTGGCTTTTATGAAGGGGAGAAATATTCATGAAAATATTAGTTTGGCGTCTGAATTGGTTAATGAGCTGCACATTAAAAGAAAGGATGGCAACTTAGGTCTCAAACTTGATATTTCCCAAGCTTCTGATACAGTAAGTTGGCCTTTTGTCTTGGAGGTGTTTCGTAGATATGGTTTCTCAGAGGATTGGTGTACGATTCACAATATTCTGAAGTCTGCCAGGATTTCTATTCTTCTTAATGGGAGTCCGGAGGGTTTTTTCAAGATTAATAGAGGTTTGCGTCAAGGGGATCCACTATCTCCTCTTATCTTTGTTTTGATAGAGGATGTTCTAAGTAAGAACATTACTAAACTCTTTCAAAACAAGCGTATGACTCATATGGTGAAGCGTAATGGTATTGCTCCAACTCATTTATTTTTTGCTGATGATATTATGATCTTTTGTAAGGGTAATATGATGAGTCTAACAAACTTAGTGAAGCTCCTGGGTGATTATCAACAAGCTTCTGGACAGCGAGTTTGCAGGGAGAAAAGCAAAATTTATTTTGGAGGTGGGTCTTTGCATAGGAGGCAGTCTATTGTAGATTTCTTAGGCATGGGAGTGACTTATTTCCCGGATAGGTATTTGGGGGTTAAGGTGATGCCTGGAGTGGTGAAGTATAGCCATATTAGTAACGTGGTGGACAAACTGAAGGACCATCTTTCGGTTTACAAAGGTAAAATGCTTTCCTTTCAGGATCTTGTGGTACTTGTTAAAACTGTCCTTTCAAGTTATGCGATTCATAACATGGATGTGTATAAATGGCCTGTTAAATTTGTTAAACAATGTGAACGTGTGATTCGTAATTTCTTTTGGTCGGGAGATTCAAACTTGGCTAGAGCTTTTGTGGTTGGTTATGACAAGATCTGCAGTCCGGTGCGGGAAAGAGGTCTTGGGCTTACTAGCCTAAGCAACATGAACAAGGCTCTGATTATTAAGTTGTGGTGGAGTATTAAAAATTCTACTAAGAAATGGGCTAGATTTCTGGAATCGAAATTCACTTGTAAAGATGGTCGGCTGAAGTTGGTTGGAGTTAAATCTGCAATTCTTCCTGGGATTCGTTAGGTGCACACTGAAGTTATGCGCAATACTAAATCTTTAATTGGTGACGGTAGAGCAACTTCACTATTTTATGATGTATGGTATGGGACTGAAACTTTGACAGACGTTTTGCAACAACCTGACCTTGACAGAAATGCAAGGGTTAGTGAAATCATTGTGCAGGATCAATGACAGCTGGAAAGAGTTCATATGCACTACCTTGTCAGTTCTGATGTGGATCTGGAGAGCTTTCCAAGGAGGCACACAGGAAGTGATAGGAAGATATGGATGCCGGACCTTAAAGGTTTATTCTCTGTTAAGTGTGCAAGGGAGCTGGTGAGGATGAGATATCCGGTGCTGGAGGAAGCAGATCTGTTATGGAAGAGTGTTGTGCACCCTTCTTTGACAGCGCAAAATTGGATGTTTGTCAGGGGAGCTTGTGCAACTCTGGATAAAGTAAAGAGCAGGTTCAAGATAGCTCTTCCGTCGAGGTGCAGTGTGTGACAGATTGAGGAGGAGTCTTTGGAACATGTTCTTTGGAGCGGTAGTGCTACGAATAGGGCTTGGCAATGGCTGGAAGGTATTTTCCATATTATTCCTCATTATAACTTGCTTGCTGCTAACAAGAAAGCGAAAGGTCGTAGTAGAATGGTTAAAGACCTGTGGTTAGTCTCAATATTGGTGCTGCGTTCGGAGCTGTGGTACCAAAGGAATAAGATGGTCTATGAAAAGAAGAAGCCTTGCTGGACTTTCTTCAAAAAACGTGTGTTTAACCTCATTCATGAGTATTCGGCTAGAATGACAGGTTATATGTTCAACAAGGTAGAGGATCTGGAGATCCTGAATTTTTTCAGAGTTAAATGTCATAGGGTGAAGATGTTAGAGCCTGTTGAGTGTTTTTGGCAACCTCCTATGCACAATCAGCTCTTGTTGTGCTGTGACGGTGCCTCTAGAGGCAATCCAGGGGTGGCGGGAGCGGGTGTCGTGGAGAGAAACTCTGCTTGTGAAGTGGTTGGGGCGATGTGTGTTGGTCTGTGAATTATTTCTAGTTATATGGCGGAGTTGTATAGCATTCTGCTTGGTTTAGAATGGGCAGTTCAATGGGGATACCAGGATGTTCTAGTGCGGACTGATTCATCAAGTGTCATAACAGCTTTGGAAGGGGATTCTATTCCTTGGTTTGCTAGACAGAGATGGTATGATGTAAAGGGGATGTTTGATTCTATAAATTTTGTACACACGTACCGTGAATAGGGCTGAACAGAAACCGAACCGATAACCGCATAACCGAACCATAACCGCACCGAACCGATAATCCAACGGTCGGTGACGGTTTTCATTTTAATAACCGTTAGATATACGGTTCGGTGTACGGTTTTACCCATAACCGCAAGATAACCACACCGAAAAACCGATTAATAGGGACCGTCGATTAGTTTTTATCTTGATTAATCCTAGCCGTCTAGATTAAAGCCTACACCATATATATTTCGGAACCCTAATTTTTTCAGAAGTTTTCATCTCGTTTCTCTTCTTCTCGGCTCTCGCTCTTCAGTCTGAAACCCCAGTCGCCTCCACCACCAGTAGAACCACCACTTTGATCTTTTAAACCACCTCCATCAAGAGCACCACCACCTCATTGGCTCTATCTAGTAAGTAAATAGATCCCCTGTTCTATTTCTCATTCTCGTTTCGATTGATTTGTTTGTTTTTCAATTTCTAGGGTTTTTTTTTAATTATTCTTCTGTTAGGACTTAGAGTTTCTTTCTTCGAAATGGTTTGCTTGTTGTTTTGTGTTTATCAATCAATTTCTTTTGTCAAATCTTATTTTTCTGATTACAGTCATGGGTTTTTTATTTTAGGTTTTGGTTGAGTTGAGGGGAGGAACTCAAGAAGGAGTCTGAAAGCTATTATCATTCAGTTTGAGTTAAGGGAAGGAAGGAGTCTGATTACAGGTAACTACTAACTAGTTATCTACTCATGATGAAGGAGATGTTGGTTAGGTTTTATTTATAGTTTTTGTTAGTAGTCTTGTCCAGTAGGAGAAGAAGTTGAATCTAGCTAGGGTTATATTTAAGATTTTGCATTGGAGTCCAAGAGGAGAGATCAAAGTTGGGTTCATGATTACTGGTTTGATTTTTGTCTCTGTATTCATTTAGTTGCAGAGGGTCGCTTTTGTTTTGTTGATCTTTCTTTTACTAGCTCCATTGTTATTAGTACTAGTAGTTCTGTCTTTGATTGAAACTATCTTGCATTTTCAGTATCTTTTAATTTTATTTCTTATATCTGTTGTGATTGAATGCAAGTAAAAGACTAAAGCAACAGCTGTGCAGTTGGAATTTGAGAAAGACCATGGATCTGTAATTTCATTGGATTTAGGAATATGTTTTTAGGATGAACCCAACCTTGATACCAATGGGTGCAGCTTCAATTAAAATTGATTCAAATTATGGTAATCAAGTTAGTTTCATTATCAAGTTCATAACTAACTTGATTGTTTTAAGAAATATGAATGCTTGTATTAAGAAGTAAGAACTAACTTGTTTACCTTTGGTTGTTTGGCAGGGTAATGATTGGATCAAGTTCAGTTTCATTATCAAGCTGCAAGATGGCAAGTGCATCTCCTCTCCATCCCCTGCAGCTGGGTCTGTTGATGTGACACTGTCAATAACACCTCAAGTTGATGCTACAAATCAAGAAACACAAGCTATAGAGCAGGCTACACAGGACCCTGCACCTGAGGTTGTACCGAAGAAGAAGGGGAAAACTAGATCAAAAGTTTGGAATGACTTTGTAAGGCTCAGTGAAGAACAAGCTCAGTGTAAGCATTGTAAGAAGAAATTGCAAGCACATAGCAGAGGAAATGGCACTTCCAGCATGAAGACACATTTAGGCACATGCCCTCAGAATCCTAACAAGAAGCAGAAGGGTCAGAAGAATTTGATGTTTCCACCTCCGAGACCAGGACAGTCATCACAACTGGTTGCTGTAAGTTATGACAAGGATATGTGTAGAAGAAGATTGGCTGAGTTTGTCATCATAGATGAACTTCCATTTAGAATTGTAGAAGGAGAAGGGTTTAGAAGATACAGTGAACAGTTGGAGCCTAGATTCAAGGTGCCAAGCAGGATGACAATTTACAGAGATCTTTTAATCATCTACAAAGATGAGAAAGAGAAGTTGAAGAAATACTTCAAGGAAAGTAAACAAAAAGTCTCTCTCACAACTGATACATGGACTTCTCCAAACAACTTCAATTATATGTATGTGACAGTGCACTTCATTGATATCCATTGGAAGCTTCAAAAGAGGATCATTCTGTTTTGCTTGATCAAGGGTCATACTGGAGTGGATATTGGGAAAATGCTTGAGAAATGTTTGCTGGATTGGGGGCTAGAAGATCTTTTTGGTGTGACTTTGGACAATGTCAGTGCAAATAGTGTGGCAATTGAGTATCTTCAAACAAGTGTCATCAATTGGACCGGAGCAAAAGTGAGATCTCAGTACATGCAGGTATAATTACTTTTCTTGGCTCTATTCATTATGACACTTGAAACTGATTCAATATGAAAAAAAATTCTTTAGGTTGATAGCATATAATCTTGCATAGCCATGAGTTCTTTATAATGTACTTGTTGCTTTGTGCTTGTTGTATATCTTTGTGCTTGCAACTGATTATTTCATTCTGTTATTGTTTGATGAACTAGCTAGAAAATAATTCTTTGATGAACTGTTTGTGCTTTTATTGTTTCATTCCTGCCAGGTAAGGTGTGCTGCGCATGTTCTTGCGCTTGTTGTCAAAGATGTTGTGCTTTTGTATCACAAGTCCATTGGAAGGATCAGATCAGTTATCAAGTTTGTTACCGGCTCTCCCTCTAGGTTGGCAAAATTCAAGGAATGTGCTGCTCTCGAGAAGATTGATTGTAAGATGATGGTTTTCCTAGATGTGAAGACCAGGTGGAATGCTACGTATCTGATGCTTGATGATGCCATTCCTTATGAAAAAGTTTTTAAGAGGTTAGAAAGAGAAGATAGGAGCTTTCGAGATAAGTATATTTTCAAAGAATCTGAATGTGAAGCTTTGCCTAATACTGATGCTGATATTGTTGTAATTGATAATGAAGAATATTATCATAGTTCATCTAGTGAATCTGAATGTGAAGTAGATGTGTCTAAAAAGAATAATACTAAGAAAAAGAACAAACCTCATCGTCATCATGCTCCATATGCTGCAGACTGGTCATATGCTAGGTGTCTTGTTAAGTGTTTGAAAATCTTCTTTGATGTTACTGTTAGGTTCTCAGCTTCAGTTCAGGTTACTTCACATGAATTTCTTTGGCAGTTGGCATTGATACATGAACAGTTGGTTCGTCTTAGAGCTATAGGAAACCGAGATCCTCATATTTCTAAGATGGCAGAAATGATGTTTAAAAAGTACAACGCATATTGGGGGGATTATGAAGATATGAACTCTGTGATGTATTTTGCTAAGTTGCTTGATCCTCGAGAGAAAGAATCTGGTTTGAAATTTGATCTTGAATGTTTGTATGAGCAAGATGATTTTAGGGTTACGACTGTTTTGAAAGTTGTGAAACAAGATATGGGAAAACTTTATGATGAGTACAACAACATGTATTCAAATGCCAATGCAGAGGAAGGTGACATCATTACTTACTGTTGATCATCATTAGTTCATTACTAATATTGCTTATTTATTTTTTTTTATCATCATTACTTACTATTGATTGTTCTCATGTCTTAGGTACTGGCTCAACATCTGCTGCTGGTGTTGATGACATGGTTGTTTGTGTCCAAGAAGAGAACATTGAGGATATGCTTGAGTCGAGGAAGAAAAGGCGAAGAATGA
This sequence comes from Papaver somniferum, assembly GCF_003573695.1. Classification (NCBI taxonomy): domain Eukaryota; kingdom Viridiplantae; phylum Streptophyta; class Magnoliopsida; order Ranunculales; family Papaveraceae; genus Papaver; species Papaver somniferum. The sequence continues at coordinate 67,255,367 of NC_039368.1, read as the reverse complement.
ATGTTCACAATACTCATCCAAAGTCAGAGCTTGAAAGGTATTTGCTTGATGACTGTGAAGCATCTACAAAGGAGTTTGATATTCTAGCATGGTGGCAGGTTAATAGTACCAAGTATAAGGTATTTGCTTAATCAACTCTTTTAATAAATTTCTTAAACTAGCATGGTGGCAGGCTAATAGTACCACGATCTTGGTGATGCTTCATTTTCTTAAACTTTTTGCTGTTGTGGTTGTTTAAGGTACTATCACTAATGGCAAAGGATATTTTAGCAATACCAGTGTCCTCCGTTGCTTCGGAATCTGCATTCAGTACTGGAAAACGCATTCTTACTCCATGGAGAAGCTCGCTATCTGCCAGGACAGTTGAAGCACTTCTCTGTACGCAAAGCTGGTTGCAGAAACCTATCTCTCTTGATTTCCTATGTGACTACGTACCTGATGACAATTCCAACATTGAAGATGGTAATGGAATCCCTTCTCTTTTGACCTGAAATTTGAATGAGTGTATCTTCTTTTATCTGTTAGTTTCTCACCTGCTGTAACAACAACAACATCAATCATAATTCATATTCAGCCAAGTGTTTGTATTCTTCTTTGCATTCTTGTTGTTTTTCTTCTTATCTGTTAGTTTCTCTTATCTTATTTCTTCTTGTTTTTCTTGTTGCAGAAATTTTGGGGAAGGATGAAGATTAAGGAGATTGGCTTGAGAGATGGATGGACTGCAGTCTTTTAGCTTTGGTTAACTTGAGAAATGAAGATCAAATGGATGACTGCAGTCTTTTTATGTTATTGGCAACATCGTTTTCTTTTAACTTTCGTTTCATCAGACTTTGGTTATCTTTTAGAATTAAGAATTTGGCTAACTTGTTTGTGAACTTAAACTTTGGTTATCTGTAGACTATGGTTATATTATCAAGATTTAAGTATGGCATGTAGTATCAGTTTATTAAGAATTTCAGAATATATTTATATACAGGTGCAGGGTATAGGTGAAAACCGAACCGTAACCGAACAGTATCGGTGCGGTTAAAAACCGAACCGAATACTGAACAATTCGGCTACGGTTTCAATTGTGATAACTGCACCGAACACGGTTAGTTGAACGGTTTTACCTATAACCACACCGAACCGAACCGTGTGCAGCCCTAACCGTGAAGCAAATTTCGCAGCTGACAAGATGGTGAAGACTGGTTGTTTATTAGATAATGGAATGGGACTCACTTTTATTGGTCTTCCTGATTTGTTAAACTCAATTGAGTTCCCTTATGTTTCCTATTTTCGATTGAAATAGTATTTTGAGTTTTTGGGGTTGCTGTGACCTCTTTTCTCATGTACTATCTTGTAAATAACTCTTTTCTTTAATTCAATTTTTTGACTTATCAAAAAAAAATCAAACACGTGACATTAAGCTCAAGTTGGTGAAAACCCTTGTTTAAGAACATAAGTAATATAAACCTACAAGTTCATCCTTCACTGATCAGTTTTTGACTCTGATATGTTATAGATATTAAAACATCTAACACAAGAATAAAACACAAGTATTTTGCAATAGAATGTTCTGATTTTATTGCTATAGCGAAGAACTTACAATGTTTACCTCTTAGGTTAATTTTCTGCCCTAGGTATTGCTTCTTCTTCTTGCTTGTTTCCTGCTAGTAATTCCTCTAGTTTTCTGTCGTGTCCTCTACAAGCACTCTAGATGCCTATTTATAGGTTTAGGACTACGTTAAAACTAGTAATACACAAATTAGGAAAAACTCTCCTATTTTTGTAACCTTCTAGAAATAAAAGTCTACTGTTCCTTCTAATAATTGAACTCTACTTCTAGAATTACTTGGAAAGCAATTCAGTGACGTTTTGGACCTAGGAATAGGGTATTCTAATGGGCCTATACCTAAAAAGGGATCAGGCCTCCCCCATTTGGAGGTTTTTGGTCCCTCAAAAGCATTGAGGTTTTTGGTTCCTGTTGCGATGTTCTTGGAACAATTCTTGTTTTTCAACTCCAGTCATCTCTGTCTTCTTGCTAAGAATCGGGTCTGCTTTTGTTATTTCCCTTAGAGCTAAGTCTTGCGCAACTTGTAATGATGGCGACTCATTTTTCTCTTCAAGTAGCTTGATTTCTGGTTCCACACGTTGTTTTGGTGGTACCTTCTGTGACTGTTGCAGGGTGTCTTCAAACCCTTCTAACAACTGTTGCAGATCATTCTTTTCAGTTTTAGTGCACTCACAAGAGTTTGCACAAACCAATTCACCAGGTTCTTTGACATCTTGTCGAACCGTGAGTAGACTAAACCTATGATTAGTGTTGAGTAGACTAAACTTCTGATTAGTGTTTACTAAATGTTGCGCAGCAAGAAGTTGTAGTTTCTTCTTTTCTTTAGAAGCTAGAATATGAAATCTTTTTCCATCTTTTACCAGCTTCCAAATATTTTCTCTTCGTAAGTACGTTGCATCTCTGTCCCATAGGTAAGGACTACCTAAAACAATGTGACACACATCTAATGGGACAACATCGCATGTCACCTGATCCATGTATTTCCCGTTAATGGAGAATTTGAAGGTACATTGAGCCGTCACTTGCATTTTTGTTTCCTTCTTCAACCATCCTAACAGGTATGGCTTAGAGTGTGGTGTTGTCTTCAAATTCAGTTTCTTCACAAGTTGCTCATATATCAAATTTTATTGTGATCCGCTATCAAGCAAAGTAAGGTCCTGTGTCTTGTCGACTTGAGCATACACCCAAAATTGCTCTTCTTTAGCAGATTCTGGTGTAGCTGGTTCTGGACCAGTGACTTTTTCTGTTGTCGCAGTTGCGACCCCTTTTCTTGTCATCATCAGAATTTTGTGATCATGTTGAGGTAAACCGTCGATTACCTCATCTTCCTCTTCTTCGTTTTCTTCTTTATTGTAGATGGTTGTGGCAGTTTGCTTACGGTCTTTCCACCATGCTGGTTTCAACTCCGGATGCAATTTCCAACATCCTTCCTTCGAGTGTCGATCAGTTTTGCAGTTTGCATAGTATTGGTTGGTTTTGTTTGACATAACATGATATGTCCTCCCCTCTTTATGAGTAGTGTTCACAATCTCTCCTTCGTTTCTTGATTGCCTTGCTTCATAGGGTTGACTCTTCATCTCGATATACATAGCTTTCTTGCAAGCATCGTCAATGTTTGTTACTCCAAATAACGCAAGTTCTGTCCGTATAGCAAAAAGGTAATCCCCCTTTATACTTCTCAAGGGTTTCTGGATCTCTCAGGTTCACATTCAATGCTATAGCTTGCTTGCGTAATTCAATAGTGTATTCTTGCACGTTTTTCCCTTTCACTTGTCGCAAGAACTTCCATTGTTCACGCATTCGTTCTTTATAACCAATAGGATAGAACAGATTTCAGATAGCAGATGCAAACTACTGCCATGTTGTCACCGGAGTATCTAAACCTGATTTATATGCCTCCCACCAAATAAGAGCATGACCATCAAGTCAAAGTCTAGCAAAACTTACCCTTTGATCCTCGGTAAATCCTGTGGTGCTGAAATATACTTCCAAAGACTTGAGTAAGCCATCCAACTTCTCTGTATTAAAATCCCCATTGTATGCTGAGATTTCAATTCTTGCCTCTACTTTGAATGGCGAATTATGTATGAACTCTGGATGTTCTTCCAAATCTTTTGATTCTGAACCATCTTTTGATTTGGAATATGTAGCTCCTAATCCTTTTAGGATCTCTTTTATATCTTCTATATCAGACTTCAAGGTTTTCATATCTTCCTCCAATTTCTCCATAGTGTTTCCTTGCAGATTCGATGATGATAACGTGGCTGATGTTCTTTTTCTTCTATCAATATCAGGATCTAATAGGAATACCTCGTTACCCTTGGATTGAAGCCCTTCCATTCATCGCCGGAAACATTGCTTAATTACCTTCTAGCTCTAGATACCACTGATCAGTTTTTGACCCTGATATGTTATAGATATTGAAACAGCTAACACAAGAATAAAACACAAGTATTTTGCAATAGAGTGTTCTGATTTTATTGCTATAGAGAAGAACTTACAATGTTTACCTCTTAGGTTAATTTTCTGCCCTAGGTATTGCTTCTTCTTCTTGCTTGTTTCCTGCTAGTAATTCCTCTAGTTTTCTGCCGTGTCCTCTACAAGCACTCTAGATGCCTTATTATAGGTTTAGGACTACGCTAAAACTAGTAATACACAAATTAGGAAAAACTCTCCTATTTTCGTAACCTTTTAGAAATAAAAGTCTACTGTTCCTTCTAATAATAGAACTCTACTTCTAGAATTACTTGGAAAGCAATTCAGTGACGTTTTGGACCTAGGAATAGGGTATTCTAATGGGCCTATACCAACAAAAGGATCATTCACCCTAAAAAGTAGTTTAGCTAGACATGGGTTTGTTCAAATCCATAGAAAATGATATAAAGATTGTCAAACTAAGAATATCAATAACAGAAAAGCAAAGAAAGCGAAACCTAGTTTTTTCCCTGTATATGGCGTATCCTCCCAACTGACTCTGTTGTTGTTTATATTGTTTATATAACAGCTGCTGACTGAGACCTAACAATACTAGCTGAAACCCAATCCAAGTGCAGGCCCTGACTTCAAATGCAGGCCATCAGTAAAGTTCGGCCACTGTCAACCACATCTTGGTCTCTGTCCATCTAGGAACCAACTTCACCTGTTTGATTCCATTGCGGCATTTTCTCAAGCACCAGACTCATGTCTATAGCACCAACTCCACTTTCCTGTCTGTCTAGGGACCACCCCCACTTTCCTGTCAACTCCTGAACTTGTGAATCTCGTCATCAGTGGATGTAAACACCCGAATATCCTCCAAAGATCCAGACTTACTCCACTCAAACAAACACCCCTTCATATACACTTCTCCATTTTCCCGATTAACTCCAGCCATCTCCAAATTCAGTTCACGCCAAACCAAAAACTCCATTCCTGCTGTTTGAGCTATTATGCAACTCCAGCAATCCCTCAAAACATCACTGCTTTCCTTCAATCGACCAACACAAATTGAGTCCAAAACCCAACAGCTTGTTGCTCTTTCTTTTAATTTCAAAACCCACAAAATTCAATTGATGTTGCTGCATTGGTTCTCAATTGAAAACTAATCTCGGATTCCATCTAAACCACTCAGTCTCAACTGTTGTTGCTGGATTGAGATGATTAAAAATCCATTCAACCCTCTATGTTCACAGCCGAGAACCAATGACAATACCCGTAGCAGTAACATCAATTCTTCGACCTAATTTTACTCAAGAATAACAAATTTCAGTTTGCACCAGAAATCCCAAAGTCAGACCATATTGTTGATGTCAAATTTCAATCCATGTTGCATACCCGCATGAGAACCCCCAGATTCAATCGCCGTTGTTGGAAAAAGAATGAAATTATTGGCTTGAATCTCGACCCCAAAACTTCACAGATCCACTCTCGTTGATACTGTAGAAACTTGAAGTAATCAGCACCTGCATCTCCTGGCTCTTTCTCACTGAATCTCGATCTCTCGCTATTGAAAATGGTTATAATAGTAGCTAGGAAAAATGAGAAATCCTCCACTAAAATTCAAGATTGCTAATAGGGGTACCAAATTGCTTGGGGGTGTACCAAAATACATATAGGACAAAATAACCATTGTCTTTGGGTTGGTACATCCCCAAGCAAAATGGCACCCCCATTAGCAGCCTTGCTAAAATTGACGCTCAGATCACTTTTCTTTTGATAAGAAAGAAATGAAGATGTTAGAGTGACAGACCACAAAAGGAATGTGGTAGGAGAGCTGCCACGTTTCACTTTCTTTTAGCACCTACTGGACCTGACTTGTTTGAATAAGCAGAGACCATTCTTTGCCTTGGCCATGTCATGGCATATGTAGCCAAGCAGGTGGTGCGGCCCATAAGCTCCGACTCCTTTGGCAATGCAAGTCGCAAGTGCCAATTTAGCTTCTAAGCCATTTATCCTTCGGTGATCAGATTTCACTTGTAATTCCTGAAAATAACTAAAAACGATATTATTAGCTAGCTAACGAGACCTAGCTAGTGTAAATGCGGGTATAAAAGTGTCGCACTTTCGTGCTTATCAAATTCCCCTACACTTCCATTTTGCTAGTCCCGAGCAAAACAGAAAATGAACTCGCTCAACAGCTGATAAATGATAAGAAAACACCCTACAATAGACCCCTCAACAGTTGATCATAGCAAATTTTTTTAAAAATTTTATACCCGCTCAACAGTTGGTCATGACATGCAAGAAAACTCCTAAAATAGACCCTCTCAACAGCTGGTCATAACATGAATAACCTACAGAAATCTAAAGTGTTAACCGCTCCAAAATGTTTTTTTTGGTAAGTCCAGAATGTATTGATGAATAGCAAATATTTCCAAAGAGTTTACAGGAAAAAAGGTCCTTAGACCCCAAAAACTTACAAACTATTTAAATCTGAAACAAGAGACATTAGGATATTCTAAAGAACTTAGAAAATAAGGTCTCTCATCATAGTTCATCCCTTCACCATTCCTCAAAAGAAAACCCCTTTTTGCCATAGCATCAGCTGCAAAATTAGCCTCTCGATAAGTATGCACAAACCGAATGGAAACATAATAATCTTGAATCCTTCTCCACCTTTGTCTTGCAAACCAGGGTAAATTAGAATTCTTAAAAGCAGTTATGGCACCAATTGAATCTGACATCACCAAGATTTTACGAACTGACCATTTCATAGCCCATTCCAAATCTACAATCACACCATAGAGCTCTGCCAAGAAGTTATTAGTTCGACCTAGCCCAATGCTCATAGCTCTAATGAAATTGCAACCAGCATCTCGAACTACCACACCAGCTCCCCCTCTACCAGGGTTACCTTTGGCAGTACCATCGCAACACAATAACAGTTCATCCCAGTTAGGAGGAACCTAAGAACACTCAATTGGTTGTATAATCTTTACCTGTCTAAGTCGCACACCAAAACAATTCAAAATCTCCAGATCTTCCGAGGTATTATGCATAAAACTCTTCAAGCGGATAGAGAAACCATGGATCAAATGGAAAGTGCGATGTTTGAAGAAGTGAATACTCACTGTCGCGTTTTGAAAACATGTCATATTTCTTGTCTGCCACAGCTCCAACCGAATTATCATGTTGGCCAATAACCACAAATCTTTTATAATGTGACTTTTCCCTTTAGCTGCCTTGTACGAATTCACTAAATCATAATGTGGACTGAGTTTAAACAAACCTGAGCACCACTGCCTGATTTGTGTTGCAAACGGATAACTCCTTATGACGTGCTCTAAGGACTCTTCAGCTTGTTTGCATAAGTAACATTTGTTGGCTAGATCAACCTTGAATCTGCTCCCCCACATTTAATCATTACATTATCCTCAATGTAATTGAGTCTTCCAACGTAAAAGTCAAGATGGGAAAATTCACAAGCAAACAAATAAAAATAAAAGATAAAGAAAAGGGAACAAATCTAGTGGGTTGACTCCCACAAAGAAAAATCCAATGGGTTGTGAAAAAGTGGGGGTCTAACAACCTCACCCAATATTTCGCTTAGCAATCTGTATAGACTAAAACCAATATACTTTTAAGAGAATCAACTAGACAGTCAGACTCAATCTTAATAAAAAGTATATCAAAGAGTTATATCTCAATTTCTCGATTGAATCCTAACTCAAGCAAATAGAAATCTAAGAGTCTGATTGAATACAAGAGAAATAACTTGAACGGTACCAAAGATCAATATTCAAGGATCAATCAATTTGAATCAACAACCAAAGGTTGGATTTACCAATTGATCGATTCAACGCACAACCTGTGATATTTCAATTATATAACAAAATATAATGCGGAAAAGAAATAACCCAGACACCAGAATTTTTGTTAACGAGGAAACCGCAAATGCAGAAAAACCCCGAGACCTAGTCCAGATTGAACACACATTGTATTAAGCTGCTACAGACACTAGCCTACTACAAACTAACTTCGGTCTGGACTATAGTTGAACCCCAATCAATCTCACACTGATCCAAGGTACAGTTGCGCTCCTTACGTATCTGATCCCAGCATGATACTACACACTAGATTCCCTTAGCTGATCTCACCCACAACTAAGAGTTGTTACGACCCAAAGTCGAAGACTTTAATAAACAAATCTGTATCAAACAGAAAAGTCTACAATAATAGATAAATATGTCTCCCACAGAAATACCTCCGAGTTTTGTTCCATCTTTTGATAAATCGAGGTGCACAGGAACCAATTGATATACCGAACTTATATTCCCGAAGAACAGCCTAGAAATATCAATCACCTCACAATAATCTTAATCGACTAGCGAAACAAAATATTGTGGAATCACAAACGATGAGATGAAGATGTTTTTGACTACTTTTCTATCTTGCCTATCGGAGAAATTAATCTCATGCCAATCTTACGGTTGCACTCAATCAGGATAGAAACAACAAGATCACATCACGCAACTACAGATAAAATAGTTGGGTCTGGCTTCACAATCCCAATGAAGTCTTCAAGTCGTTAACCTACAGGGTCTTGATAGAAACCTAAGGTTAAACGAGAATCGAATCTAGCTTATACAACTAGTATCACACAAGAGGTGTGGGGATTAGGTTTCCCAGTTGCTAGAGTTCTTATTTATATGGATTTCAAATCAGGGTTTGCAATCTAAGTTATCTTGGTAACAAAGCATTCAATATTCACCGTTAGATGAAAACCTGATTAGATTCAAGCTAATATCTTTCAACCGTTAGATCGAACTTAGCTTGTTATACACAAATAAAATGCACGTTCATTTAGGTTTGTGTAACCGCACCTAAACGTGTACACCTAGTTGGTTCAACAATAGTTAACCAATGGTTAGCCATATGAGCACTTTCATATCAACCTTATTTATCTTAACCATAACTAGTTCAAATGACTCAAATGAACTAGTTTATAGAGTTGTTCAATTGCTTAGATCTCATAGATGTATACAAGACACAATCGAAGCACAAACGATTTTAATTCACTCGGAACGATTCATGAACATTATAGCCACGGTTTGCGAAGACTGCATTCCTTAGTTTATATATGTCTTAGGTCATGAATAAACCGTTTTTAGAAAATAACCCGCTTAAGTACGCATACGGGTACGCATATTTAAGTACCCGGACTGAGCTTGTTTTCAGTTCACAAACTCCAGCAGAAATTCACGGGATGTGAGCTTCCGACAGTACGCGTACGGGTACGCGGACTTAGCTCCGATCATCCTGAACAAGCAAAGTACGTATACTTTGGTTCAAGAATTTTGGACTTACACAAGTATGAATACACATACAATGTTTATATCCAAACATGGTTATATATTCTAAACTCTCATTTCAATCATTGAAACATTCTTAGAGGATGTTATATAGTGGTTATTCACACACTATTTTTCATCAAAGCGATTTTCAAGAGATTGGAACAATCAACATGACTTTCGTCATGAGTAAAAACGAACTTGGCCAAAGCGAAAGCTTACCAACACATATTTCGAGAAATAGATAAGCGAGATAAACTCGGCTCGAAATAGCAAATGTGTATAATCGAAGTCTATATAGCAATACGACTTTTGTCTCACGATATGAGATAGAGTAGATAGACCTTTGAGTGATAGATAAGTTCAAGTCTCCACATACCTTTTTGCCGATGAAGATCCACCAGTTCCATGAGTAGTTCTTCGTCTTTGCATGATAAACACCGTGGAGTCTAGAGCTCAACTACACTTTCTATCCTAGTCCAAGACTTAGCTATAAGTAGACTAGAAATCAAGACTTACAGTTTTGGCAACAAAACTTGACAAACAAGCTTGAGATAGCAATGCTTGAGAGTTCGACCGACCAATGCTCTAACAATCTCCCCCTTTGTCAATTTTAGTGACAAAACTCTAAATACATATGAAATACAAAATAAATAAACTTTTCAGCTTCTCATCTACATGTTTGATCTCCTTGGTTCTTCAACATTACTCGAAATCTTCGTCGCTTCCAAGTACTCCAATGATTCCAAAGATATTCAATGCAGCATCATCGTTGTTGAAGTTCCGTAGCCATAACAATGAGAAAAAAAAATCTCTCAATCATTGTTATACAGTGTCATAGTATTATTACACAACATCAAAGGACAATTGTATCACAACTTCGACAACAATACTATGGTGATATGTATCACTCCCTCTTAGTCAATACTTCATCTCACATGAAAACCATCCCCCCCACATAATGATCCGAAAACCATATGTATTCGTAGTGTGAACTACGCATTAATTCTCCCCCTTTTTGTCAATAAAATTGGCAAAGGTACGAAACCTAGTGGGATCCTAATGAAATTTCCATAGAGACACTTCATGACCAAAAGAAAGTACATATCAACTTTTTAGATGCAATCATATAGTCGAAACTAAATGCCTTGATCAAGGAGTTTATAAAGATACAAGATAACCCCTATAATATTCCACAGCCACACTCCCTGCAAAGATTTGGAAATTAAGCACAACTTTAATTAAGAACTCTCCACCATAACATGTCAATCCCGAAAGAACAACAAGAGCGACCTTACTTTCACAGGAAAAGAATGATTTCTTTGGACATTAACAAATTACATAAGAATATGAATTTTTATCCAAAAATCTCAATTAAACTAACCACAAGAGAACCTATGAATAATTATCGGAAATACTCACATAAGAGATCTTACGGAGACGCACAATATTTACATAAAAAATACGGATCGGGGAAGATCAATACTGCGGAATAAACAAAGATTCATTATATTCTTCATCACCATTTGCACAATGACATATAATAGACTTAATCTTTGTAAACAAAAGCTCATCCTATCTTCCATAAATATTTTCATAATGACATAATAGGCTTATCTTTTGTTTTGTCAAAAGTTCATTCAATCTTTTATCAATACTTGCATATCGACATATGAAGGACTTAACTTTTGTCAAAAGTTCACTCATAGTTCACGGACGCAAACATACATTTATTATGGTGGTGGTTCGTTGAGTAGACGCAATTATCTTGTTGATTACTTGGGTATGAGTGTAGCTACTTTCCCTGATCGTTATTTGGGTGTTCAAATAATGCCTGGTGCTGTGAGGTATCATCATATTGCTAATGTGGTTGAGAAGATTAAAACCCATCTTGCTGGTTGGAAGGGTTTTCTTTTATCTTTTCATGAACGTATTGTGCTTGTTAAATCTGTTATTTCGAGTTATTCCATCCATAATATGGCTATTTATAAGTGTCCTAGCAAGTTCATTATGCAATGTGAGCGTGCAATTAGGAATTTTATTTGGTCTGGTGACTCTAACGTCATTCGTGCTGTTGTGGTGGCGTATGATAAAATCTGTTACCCTTTTGAGGAGGGGGGTTTGGGTTTATCTCGTATGGCTACTATGAATTTTGCAATGTTGATGAAGTTATGGTGGAAGATCAGTACTTCTAAGAAGAATTGGTCAGGTTATCTTAAGGCTAATTTTTTTAGTCGAAGAGGTTACATTAAGACTTATGGGGTGAAGTCTACCATTCTTCCAGGCATTAGAAGGGTTTATAAATATGTGGAGGCCAACACTAAAGTTCTTCTTGGTGATGGCAGGTCTACTTCTCTCTATTATGATATTTGGTATGGAGAAAAATGTTTTGCAGAGATATTAGAGGATTTTACTCTTGACAGATTGGTTTTGGTGAGTGATTGTTATAGGGATAACCAATGGATTTTTCCTGAAAATGACTTGAACTGTTTACTCGCGGCTGGTGTGGATATGTATAATCTTCCTTTTCCAAATGGGGGTGAAGATAAGAGAGTTTGGATGCCAAACTTTTCAGGTGATTTTTCGGTAAGTTCTGCCAAGGATCTTATTCGTCAGAAACATGGTAGCTTCAATGCAGCGTCTATGTTGTGGAGGAAGGAAATTCACCCTAAACTTGCGGCTCAAAACTGGAAATTCATTCGTGGTGCTTGTGCTACTTTGGATATCATTCAATCTAGGTTCAAAATTCATTTGACTAACAAGTGTGTTCTGTGTGAAACTGAGGAAGAATCTCTAGAACATATTCTTTTTCATTGTTCTTTTGTAGCTCGTGCGTGGTCTTGGATTTCTGGTATCTTTGGTATGACAACAAACTTCAACATTGTGGCTTCTTTCAAGGCAGCTAAGGGAAGAAGTGCAATTGTCCGTGACTTGTGGCTGGTGGCGAACTTAGTAATCAGGTCAGAACTATGGGCTATGCGCAACAAATGCATCTTTGAGAAACAGAAACCGAGCTGGGGCCTTTTTTCTAAAAGAGTGCTGAAGCTAATACAAGAATATTCAGTCCGTCTAAAAGGGTTTATGCGCAACAGTGTGGAAGATATGGTGCTGTTGGATTACTTCCGTGTGGTTCATAGAAGTGTTAGACATCAGCAGCCTATTGAAGTGTTATGGCAGCCTCCGGAACTTAATGAGATTCTAATTTTTTGTGATGGAGAAGCGCGTGGGAATCCAGGCATTGCGGGAGCAGGGGTGGTGGCAAGAGACTCTAGCTGTGCAGTTCTTGGTGCTTTGAGTATTGGTCTTGGAGTTACTACAAACTATTTGGCGGGACTCTATGCAATTATAATTGGTATGGAATGGGCAATGCAATGGAATTATGATCGTATTTGTGTGCAATCTGATTCCTATGGAGTAGTTCAAGCTTTACAAAGTTCTTCTATTCCTTGGTTTGCAAGAGCAAGATGGGAGAGGTTATGCAATCATTATATTTCTATAAGGATAATTCACACTTACAGAGAGGCGAATTTTTCAGCAGATAAGATGGCTAAGAATGGTTGTTATCTTGATAATGAAGTGGGAATTCAGTATGAAGGAAGACCTGAATTTTTAATTTCCGTTGAATACCCTAATGTTTCCTATTTTCGTTTCAAGTAGTGTTACAAGTTTTTAGGGTTGCTGTGACCTCTTTTCTTGTAATCTACTTTTTTGTAAATTTTGTTATCTATTAATACAATTTTTGACTTATCAAAAAAAAAATATACATATCCCATAACAAATTGCAATATATAAAACCATAAAGATTAATACTGCAAAATCATCTTCCAAATCAACTTTAGAATTTAAATAAATAAATCTAAAAACATTGCAAGATGAAAACGTTGGACATAGCTATGTGTAATCACAATAATGGCTATTCCAAACCCTAATTATCCTTCGTAAAAACACAAGAATAAATTCTCATAAGAAGTTTCCTAGACAATTTAAGAATCATGTTTCTTTAATAACATCATACCTTTGAAAGGGTCCATCATAAAAGGTATAACTGATGTCCTTGATTATGTTGACCTTAGAGACCCCATGTTCATGAGTGAGAACATTAACTTTTCGATCAACGATGCGTGCAAGATGCCTAGCTTTGACACAATCCATGATAAGCTTCGTCTGATTCCTGATCAAGGTATTTTGATTATCAAGGATTTTGGTCCGACCATCAATAAGCTGATTTATTTACAATTGAGGATTTGCAAACTCGACCCTAAAGTCATTCTGAAAAAGAATTAAATCCTTGACAGATTCTCCAACCCATGAGTTGTATTCTTTCCTTTCCATCATCCTTTTAAAGACAAGTTCTTGAACAGAATCGCATCCTTTAGAGTCTTCTTCCATCTCAATATTCACAACTTATTGAGGTCTTGAGGAGTTTTCCATATCCCTTTTTTTTTTATTAGGGAAGGTAAAACAATATAAGATATATATGTTTTTCAAGCAAGAGGATGACACCCTTGTTGTGGAAACCCTAAACTCCCAAGAAAGACATGGACGTTCGTGGGCTGGTTGAAAATAACAAAACGGAAGTTATTCACACACACAAAAAAAAACCCTATGTTTTCATATATCCCACAACATTATGACCAAAACAAAATCAGAGCATAAAGTGAGATACATAGCAACAAGGAGTCAAGTGACTCTACTTTCACATTAAAGAAAACAACTTAGTCAAACATAATACAGATGGAAAACTACGGTAGACTTGAGTATCTCCCAAAAGTCATTCTTGCATCTCTCAAGTTAGATACAAGAATAAGAATGCTTACGATTAGGCAGTCAAGTGAGAAGTAATCCCACTATGAGTATTGAGAGGCGAGTTGTAAATTCCATCTGAAGGTTTGAGCCTGGTATTTCTTTCCTTTCTTTGGTTATTTTTTATTCCGTTAGAATTCAACATAACCTTGTCATCAGAGATATTTTTCTGAGGATTAAGTATAAGACCTCTAGAAATTGGTTCTAGAGGATTAGAAGAGACATGTCTCCACCATCTACACTTAGACTTACCAGACTTATTCTCATAAATACTGAGAATGTGTATTTTTGTGGTGTAAGAATTTGCACCATTGGAAGGAACACGATTCCTGTGAGGATTTCCAGATGAGTGACCATTGAAATCTATTTTATGAGAATCTTGTTTTTCTGCAGGGATGAAATCCATTGTAGTGGTCATTAGAGAGTTTACTCTGTCGACAGTGAAAAGAGGTAGATTTTGAAGATCAGAAATTTGTTTCTTTCTAGAAAAACAATGATGAACATAGTGATTCTTTTCCCACAGAAGGAACAGGTTCGTGGAGGAGAAACATTAACAGTAACCTGTTTTAAATTCATAGCCCTATTAGAAGATTGCAAGTCATGTAAACACTTCTTAGCAGAAACTTCCTTTGGAGAATGTCTCTTCATGTACTGTAATTATGTCTGAGAATTGATCATCGGTACAGAAGAATTTCTCATTAAAACATAGTTTTCCTTTTTCAAGGATTTGCAATGTTCTTGTACTAGAATAAGGGATGCACCTAGTTTTTCTTTTTCAACACGAAGTCTGTTAAGATCAGATGAATGCGTCTTGATCAAACATTTTTCTCTAATTGAGTCTTCTTTAACAATATTCTCAAGAACACTAATCTTTTCATGCTGAAGGGTAGTTTCTTGAATAAGTTTTTCGATATTGTTGGAGAATGACTCAATGATACTATAGAGTTCTCGTTCTCGACCAAGAGACTTTTCAAATTCATCAATGAGCTGAGCATGATTATGGAAATCAATAGCCACAATAGATGTTTTTGAGATTCTGGTGAGATCCATTTCAGCTTTTGACAGAGTGTCAAATGTCTCATTTGAGGAAATGCTATCACAATTTGACAAAACCTCTCGGGATTCGGAAGAACCAGCTAAGGAGTTATCCTTTGAGGCAATCCCAAGACATTTTTCATAATTGAAAGCTTTGGAAGATATTTTGGTATGCGCAATCAGCAAGAGATAATCTTTCGTCCACAGAGTCAGATTGCTACAAACATAGACTTATGAGGTATTTAAACGTGTTTGCCTGCTCTGATACCAATTGAAAAAGTGGGGGTCCAACAACCTCACCCAGTATTTCGCTTAGCAATCTGTATGGACTAACTCCAATATACTTTTAAGAGAATCAACTAGAGAGTCAGACTCAATCTTGATAAAAAGTATATCAAAGAGTTATATCTCAATTTATCGATTCAATCCCAACTCAAGCAAATATAAATCTGAGAGTCTGATTGAATACAAGAGAAATAACTTGAACGATATCAAAGACCAATGTTCAAGGATCAATCAATTTGAATCAACAACCAAAGGTTGGATTTACCAATTGATCGATTCAACGCACAACCTGTGATATTTCAATTATATAACAAAATATAATGCGGAAAAGAAATAACACAGACACCAGAAGTTTTGTTAACGAGGAAACCACAAATTCATAAAAACCCCGGGACCTAGTCTAGATTGAACACGCATTGTATTAAGCCGCTACAGACACTAGCCTACTACAAACTAACTTCGGTATGGATTGTAGTTGAACCCCCAATCAATCTCACACTGATCCAAGGTACAGTTGCGCTCCTTATGTCTCTGATCCCAGCAGGATACTATGCACTTGATTCCCTTAGCTGATCTCACGCACAACCAAGAGTTGCTACTGTAGTTGCAGGAAATCCTACACTACACCCCTCACAAGATTTCATTAACATTTAACTCATTTTTGGATTAACAATCTTAATTTTATTGATGAATCTTTGAACAATCTTACAAGAAAAGATAAAGGAATCAAGAATAACCACTGCTCTAGATTTTCTCTCTCCTATTTACTTGCTTCTTACTCAAAAAAGATCTCTCTCCTTTTCTTTACAACTGAATGACTATTTATAGGGAAATACATAGTGGATGACAGCTAATCTGTCCTTTATTTTCGGATATGGCTTGCGACATTCTCGCAACCTTACAAATATAATCTCGCAAACTTCCTTATTTTCGCAGGATCGTCACACTTTTCTCATGATTTGGCTGATGTCGTTTATTATGTTGTTTCTGAAGTTATTCTGCGACACTGTCGTGTTGTGTTGTTAATAATTTCGCTGAGACATTATTGCTGCGAGATTCTGATCCTACATCTTGCCTCTTCTCATATCTTCTATGCGAAGCAGAGAATGATGTGAGAAATGCCGCAGCTATCCATCACTTCATATTCTGTATTTATCACACGTATCCTTTCTCCCATCTGTTTCTTGACACGTCTTCTGTAACTGCTGCTTTTCAACCGCTCACGTCTTTTTTCATTAATTGTGTTTATCTTCTCGAAAATCTCCTCTATATATACTCTTCTTACTCTCCCTTTTCTTCTTTTTTACTCTCTTTTTCATCTTCTCTGCAGCTTCATCATTTTCTCCGTAAATTCCTCTGATGTAATTTTTCTTCTATCTTCCTTATTCAATCTTCTTAATTCTTCGTCCATTCTCATATTGTTCCCTCTATAGATCTTCACTGTTTGTAATTTTCTTCTTTTTTAATTTTTACGAATTAATCTTCCTGCTGGTGTATTTCATAGATTCTTCGAGGTTAATTTTCTTTTTTCTTTCTTATGGGTTTTGCTGAAATTGATCTTGCTTACTTTCTTATTTGATGATGTTGTTTATGTGATTCCCATACTATTGTTATTTCAGCAAAAACGCCTTTAATACCAAATTTACGGTTCAGAACCCTAATATTCCCAAATCGCAGCACAAGGTTGTTGTAAACAAAAGAAAGTCTGCGGATCATAAGGTAGTAAGAAACATTATTCTTTTCTAATAACAATATTGTTGCCTCTGTTTCTTATCTGGATTGTGATTGGCAGGGTGATAAGGATGCCAACAAACCTCTCAAGAAATCTCGTCACCTCAAAATCGTCGAAACCTCTGTTCCCTTTCACTTACTTATCCCTTCAAAATCTCCTGCGACATCTTCGCAAGTTAAACCATTATCTCCAATTCGCAAAAAGGTTGCCTTAGATTTCATCCCTTCAACTGACCTTTCAATGATTGAAACCCCCCTTATTAATCCTTCTGCGAATGAAACTTCTTCTCCTCCTATTGATAATGTTTCCCAATCTTCTATCATTGCCAGTTCTCTACCTGAGCCTCTTCCTTTAAATATTGCTTTCAAAGTTTTGTCTGAGGTTCTGGACGATGTTAAGAAGTCTCCCATTGATCCTGTCAAGTCTGGTGCTTGCGAAATTCTGAGTAAGTATTTTGGCTCTGACAGAGCTGCTTCGCAAACATCTTTTGAAAAAGGGATTGAAACCTTGAATAAGGATCTCCAAATGATGACTTTAGAGTGTAATGCTCTTCATCTCGAAAATCAAAAGCTTCAGAATGTTTCGCTGGATCGCGACAATCTTCGCAAGAAAAATGATGAACTGAGAAGTATGATTTCCTTATATGTGTCTTCAAGTTGACTTTTTAATGATTTTATCCTTTCCATATTTAATTGTCCTTGAAATCCCTTTTTCGCATGATAAGCCTTAAACCAGAAACGAATAATGGAGAGATATCAATTTGAATTTGCTGTTGAAGAAGCCCGTGTTGATAAAGAGATTTTGACGGATCAATATAACCAATTAGATAACTCTATTCATATTCTGTTGATCATATAAATAATCTTACCAATGAAAATACCCAATTTGTTCAGAGGCAAAATTTATTAAGTAATGAAATATCTCGCCTCTCTTATTCTTTAACTAAAGCTAATCTAGGGATGGAAACTTTATCAGATGAGAATAAAATTCTATCTCAAGAGAAGCGAACTTGTTTAAACAAGATGACAATATTTTCGCAACAACTTAGCATCCTTCAGAAAGTATGTGATGACCAAGAACAATCTCTTCGCTCTTTGAGAAATGAACTTAAAGAAGTAACAGAGTCATCTATCGCTGAAAGAGATACACTCATTCAAGGTAGAATAGCTTTAAGTGTAAAGGCGAACCAACTTAAAGAACAATATTCCAAATTAGAAGAATCTTATTATTTACTTGCGAAGAAAAATGCCTTTCTTATTTCTAAAGAGAAAAATCTTCAGTCTCGACTCAAAGGTTTAATTGGAGATAAATTTGATGATGCGATGGATCGTTGGGAGAATAGTTGTCTGACCTTGATTCAACACCTTATTTCGCAAAAGGAAGGTAGTCATAATAGTTTGACTACCTTAACTATCCTTTCTTTGTTATACCCTTTTGAGTTCTTCATCTTATTGAAATTTTGTATTCTACTTTTCGCAGAGTCTGAGAAAAATCTTCATTCCTCCATTTCTGTTTTGGGGGCTAAATATGCCAAAATTTGCAAAGAAAATGCACTACTCGTCTCTGTCCTTACCGGTTCTCGCGACCGAGCAGAAAGAAGACTTGATTACCTTGCTTACTTAAAGGATATTCAAGATAGGAATCATCAAAGAGCACTTCTTCGTCAAGTTTATCTCCGGGCTGAAGTTCTTGTGAATGATATTTTACTGTCCAAATCTCTTCCTCCTATATCAATCGAACCTTTGGAAGTAGATGATGATGAAATTCCTCGTCCTGCTGACAGTGATTATGATTATGAAAGTGGTGGAGAGAATAATCTTTTGGAAGATGAAGAAGAGATCCCTTCTAAGGAAGCAACTGTTGGTGCTAATCAAGATGGAAGCGAAAAAGAAATCCCTTCTAAAGAAGTAATTGCTGGCGATAATCAAGATGGCGGCGAAAAAGAAGTCCCTCTCGAAGAAATTATTGTTGGTGAAGATCAGAATCGAAATGAGAAAAAGGCTGGCGATATTGAGAACATTGGCGAAGAGTTTCTTATCTAGTTCTGTCTTCTTGAACTGTTTCATCTTTATTATTTCTTGCGAATAATATTCTTCAACCAACTTTGGAATTAATTTTCTCTTTTAGTATTTTGCTGGCGAGAAAGATAATGCCTCTTGTTTACTGATTCCCATACTTGCCTCTCATTATCTTTCTTGCGATAAATGATCTGTTATGAATACTTATAAATATTTTGTTTTTTCACGTGGTCTTATTTTTCCTTCCTAACTAAAGGTCTTATTATGCCACCTCTTATCATTGCGAAAAAATCGCAGGACGTCTTTGCATTTTCATGCAAAAACCCATTGATCTTGCCTTAATTTTTTCTTTTGTATTATTGCCTCTTCAGGATTGTTGCGACAGAATGATAGGCCTAAATATTCTTGCGAAAATAAAGCCCCATGACATTGTCGTCGTGCGACGAAATCGCAGGACGTCTTCGCATTTTCATGCGAAAACCCATTGATCTCGTCTTATCTTTCTCTTTAGTATTATTGCCTCTTCAGTATTGTCCACAAATATGATAAGCCTTAATACCCTTGCAAGTAAAAAGCCTCATGACATTTGCGTCTTAAGACACTTATCAGCTCCCTAATGGAGGGTGCCGCCCTTATCTCCCCCCTGGTTTCCCCTTCAAGAAGGCGTACCTCTACCATACAAGGTTGGCTCCTCCCATCCGGTCTGAACAACAACCAGTTGTTTTCGCAGCCTCTTATCCCTTTTACCTATAGGGTTTATGGTTACGAGATTGCACCCTAAGTGGGGTTTTCTTCGGGCCGAGTGCAGTATAAGCCAAGACTTGTCAAGAATGGCAAGGTACGCTCCAGACGCCCCTGGCACTCTTGACTCAACCGTGTACCTCGGCGCCTTGGTCAGATTCTGCACTCCTTGGGAGAGTCCTTATTACCTTAGTATCCCAACCTAAGTCATATGCTTAAGCTGAGAATCCAAGGTGCCTCTCCCGGATGGGCTTTATTGACCCCAAATCTCCATGACTCAGGTTCCGGGGGCGGTGTAGCCTTTCCCTGAGCCATGCAACATGTAACCCCTTATATGACGTACTTTAGGTCTTACATTTTCCTCTTGCGAAATTGTATTCGCGAACTAGGGTGTACGCCATAAAGGTTCGCCCCTTTCTCTTTTGTCATTGTTCTCTGATTATCTCTGCGAAAGTTTCGCATATCATGATCTTGTTTTGATATGAATACTCTCGCAACTATTCTTTCATTGAATGTTTATTCGCAATCGTTTTGTTGCGTCATACATAACTCCTCAAAGCTTCTTATGGATAATATCTCTTTAAGTACAATCTGTTCCATGGTCTGTCAAGTCTATGACCAACATCTCTACCTTCTGGATCCATTAATTTATAAGCTCATGTCCCAACTATCTCCTTAATGATGTAAGGTCCATCCCATTTTTTCGCTAACTTTCCACCATTTTCTCGCTGATATATTGGTGTCTCTCGCAGAACTAAATCTCCTGGTTGAAATTCGCGTACTTTGACACGTTTTTTATATTCTCGGGCTAATCTTCGCTGATAATTCTCCATATGATGTAAAGCTCTTTCTCTTTTTTCTTCTAACTCATCAAGTTTGCTTAAGATCAAACCCGCACTAAGATTTTTCTCCCAAGCTTCTCTCTTTGTCGTCGGAATAACAACTTCTGTTGGTAACACCGCTTCGACTCCGTATGTTAAACAAAAAGGTGACATTGCAGTAGCTTCTCTCCTAGTTGTGTTATAAGCCCATACTGCATTATGTACTTGTTCGCACCATGCTCTATGATGTCCTTCTAATTATTTCTTTAATATATCTGCAATTGTTTTGTTTGTTGCCTCTACCTGTCCATTAGCTTGTGGATATAGAGGAGTAGACTTTCCACATTTTATCTTAAATGCATTAAGTAACATTTCTATGTTCTGTCCTTCAAACTGTTTCCCATTATCAGATACCAACTGCGCGGGAATTCTGAATCTGAATGTAAAGATATCTTTGTCGCGAATATGTTGTACTGCCTTTACTTCTGTCCATTTTGTGAAATAATCTGCTACGACTATTAAGTATCTTCTTTGTCCAGATCCTGGTAAAAATGGCCCCAAAATATCTAAGCCCCACTTTCCAAAAGGCCATACACTGGTTGAAGATGACAATGGTGCTCCAGGTGCATGTATTTTCTTTCCGTGCCGCTGACAATCTTCGCAACATCTTGATATTTGTTTTGCATCTTCGTGCATTTATGTCCAGTAATAGCCTTGCATTTTTTCTCTATGTGCCAAAGATCTTCCCCCACTATGATTGCCAGCATCCCCACTATGTAACATTTTTAGCATCTTTTCTCCTTCTTCTCGTGTCAAACATCTGAGTGATGGTCCATTAAAGGATTTTCAGTATAGCAGCCCATCTCTTAATTCATAATTTGTTTCACGGCTTTTTAACTTGTGTGCTTCCAATCTGTTTCTTGGTGTTTCTCCTTTCGCCAAATATGCATGAAGTTTTGTTCTCCAATCTGCGATATTGTTCGTTTGTTCTTCTTCTCCACCTTCTATCATCATTACGTTCACTTCTTCTTCTTCTTTATTGATTGATGGTGACAGAAGTGTCTGTATTTTTATGCATCTCGCAGTTGGATCTGTCATCATGCTTGAGATGAAAGCAAAAGCGTCTGCGAGTCTGTTATCCTTCCTTGAAATGTGCCTCCATTTTATCTTTGGGATTTTCGCTGACAATTCATCAACGAGCTTCTTGTATTTCTTCAAGGATGGTTCATTTGTAGTGTACTCTCCCTTTATTTGGCGAATAAATAGCTGCGAGTCACTAGTGATCCTGGCATTTTCTAGTTTCATTTCTATTGCGAACTTTAAGGCATGTACCACAGCTTCATATTCCGTTTCATTATTAGTGGATGCGAATTCCAATCTGAATGAAAAAGCCATCTTCGCTCCTTCTGGTGAAATTAAAACAATTCCAACTCCATTGCCTTCCTCATTTGATGATCCATCTACCAATATCTCCCATGTATTTGGTTCTGTTAATAAGTCTTTTGGATCTCCATGTTCTTCTTCTATATCCATCATCTCCTCCACCGCTTCATCATCTTCTAAAGGAAATTCTGCTAAGAAATCTGCGACAACTTGTGATTTTGGTGAAGATAATATTTCATACTTGATTTCGAAATGTCCTACTTGTGCATTCCATCTCTCCACCCTACCTGATCTTTTTGAATTCTTCATCACTGATTCAATTGGTACTTTTGTTAGCACCCTTATTTTGTGTGCTTGAAAATATAGGCGAAGTTAAAATGCGGCGTACACTAATGCTAAAACTCAATCTTTTAATAATTCCTCTCTGCAGCATTAAATGTTTTGCTGATGTAATAAATGGGCTTTTCCACTCATGCGTCTATCGCAATAACACAACGCTTAAAGCATGTGATGTTGTCGCAAGATAGATCAATAGTTCTTCTCCTGGTTCTGCCTTTTGTAAAATAGATGTATTCATAAGGTGTTATTTGATCCCTTGAAAAGCTTTTTCACATTCATCGGTCCATTTGAATTTCGCACCCTTCTTGAGTATATTGAAAAAATGTTTACATTTGTCTGATGATTGCGAAATGAATCTTTCTAGCGAAGCTAAAAGTCCGTTCAATTTTTGTACATCCTTTATCGTTGCTGGTGTTGGCATATCACGAACTGCTTGTACCTTTTCTGGATCAACTTGTATTCCTTCTTTTGATACAATGTAGCCTAAATTTTTTCCCGATGTAACCCCAAAAATGCATTTTTCAGGGTTCAATTTAATGTTATGATGCCGCATCTATTTAAAAATCTCCCTCAAATCTTGTACATGATCTTTGGCTTCTTTACTCTTCACCAACATGTCATCTAGTATACCTCTAATGTTTTGTGTATCCATTTCGCGAACACCTTCTCTACCATTCTTTGATACGTTGCTCCTGCATTTCGCAAACCAAACGACATTTTTGTATAACAGTATAAACCTCTTGGAGCGAAAAAAGAAGTATGCTCTTGATCTTCTTCAGCGAGGGGGATTTGGTTATAACCTTTGTACCCATCTAAAGAAGACACTCTATCATTTACCGCTGCTGATTCAACCATTTGAGGAATATCCGGCAATGGAAAACTATATTTAGGGCAAGCCTTGTTTAAATCAGTGAAATCTATGCAAATTATTATCCCTTTATTTTTCTTTGGAACAACAACCATGTTTGCTATCCACTCTGGGTATTTAGCTTCTCTTATAATTCCCGCCTCAAGCATTTTCTGTAATTCTTCTTCTATTTGAGGATGGTAGGTCGTTGCGATTTTTCTTATTCTATGTTTAAAGGGTATCACATTCTTGTTAATCTCCAACTTATGACATGCAATTGATGGATCTATTCCAGGTATCTCATCCATGCTCCCCGCGAAAATATCTTTATATTCCCGCAAAAGATTGACAGTTCTTTCTTCCTATTCTGCATCCATCTTGGTTCCAATCCTCAGTATTAGGGGTTCTTCCATAGTCCCAACATTTACTTATTTTGTTGGTTCTGCCGTAGTGTAACTGGCCTTGGGTTCTCCCATTGGTGTTGGCTCTTTTATCATCTTCGCAGGTCCATCTCCTTCCTCCGAAATTTCGCTGGGTATTCCTTTACCTTCTTTTGCTCTTATCATATACACTCTAAATTCTTCCTCTTTCTTTGCCTCCTTTGCTATTTTTTTGCGGAATTGTCGCTTTTTTGCTCGTCCTTCATAATGCTTTACTTCAATTTCATAACATAATTTCGCATTGTCAATATCTCCTCTAATTTCACCTACTCCATTTGGCATGGGGAACCTGATGCATTGATGCAACGTTGATTCTACAGCTTTAATTGCGTGTATCCATGGCCTCCCCAACAGCATGTTATATGGTGATTCCATATCCACCACGCATAGTGTTACTTGTGTTTCGATCTCTCCTAGTGGAATTCGCACCACTATTTCTCCTTTAGGTTTTGTTGTAGATTTTCCAAAGCCATGAACAAGATATGTTGAACAAGACATTTCTTCATCTTTGAATCTCATTCCTTTGAACGCATGATATAATATTATATCCACTGAACTTCCTGCATCGACTAAAGTTCTGTTCAATATCCATTCTTTCGTGGATTTTGTTGTTGTCCCCTTCTCTTTTCATGTAATAGGTACTGTAATAACCAATGGAGATGTGTGGCTCAAATTTTCTTTTGGTATTTCTGTTGCCATGAATGTGATTTTTTACTTTTCCCAATCTTTCAAGGGTGGTGTTTTTTCTACCGCCATAACCTTCCTTCCTTCAAAATCTCGTTTATGTATCCTTCCTTTGATGTTTTCATGGAATTCATTAACCATTGTTTTTCTTATCATATTACACTCCAATCTTTTGTCATCTTCATTGACTCTAATCATATTTCTTTTAACCGGTTCACTGATTTGTTTAATCATTTTCTTGATTTGAACAATCTCCACAACAATCTTCAATTTTCAATCTTCAGTCCCTGTTTCTAGCGCCATTATGTAGTTGCAGGAAATCCTACACTACACCCCTCACAAGATTTCATTAACATTTAACTCATTTTTGGATTAACAATCTTAATTTTATTGATGAATCTTTGAACAATCTTACAAGAAAAGATAAAGGAATCAAGAATAACCACTGCTCTAGATTTTCTCTCCTATTTACTTGCTTCTTACTCAAAAAAATCTCTCTCCTTTTCTTTACAACTGAATGACTATTTATAGGGAAATACATAGTGGATGACAGCTAATCTGTCCTTTATTTTCGGATATGGCTTGCGACATTCTCGCAACCTTACAAATATCAACCTCGCAAACTTCCTTATTTTCGCAGGATCGTCACACTTTTCTCATGATTTGGCTGATGTCGTTTATTATGTTGTTTCTGAAGTTATTCTGCGACACTGTCGTGTTGTGTTGTTAATAATTTCGCTGAGACATTATTGCTGCGAGATTCTGATCCTACAGCTACGACCCAAAGTCGAAGACTTTAATAAATAAATCTGTATCACACATAAAAGTCTACAGTAATAGATAAATCTGTCTCCCACAGAAATACCTACGAGCTTTGTTCCGTCTTTTGATCAAGGTGAACACGAACAACTGATATACCGGACTTATATTCCCGAAGAACAGCCTAGAAATATCAATCACCTCACAATAATCTTAATCGACTAGCGAAACAAGATATTGCGGAATCACAAACGATGAGACGAAGATGTTTGTGACTACTTTTCTATCTTGCCTATCGGAGAAATTAATCTCAAGCTAATCTTACAATTGCACTCAATCATGATAGAAACAACAAGATCAGATCACGCAACTACAGAGAAAATAGTTGGGTCTGGTTTCACAATCCCAACGAAGTCTTCAAGTCGTTAACCTACAGGGTCTCGATAGAAACCTAAGGTTAAAGGAGAGTCGACTCTAGCTTATACAACTAGTATCACACAAGAGGTGTGGGTATTAGGTTTCCAATTGCTAGAGTTCTCCTTTATATAGATTTCAAATCAGGGTCTGCAATCTAAGTTACATAGGTAACAAAGCATTCAATATTCACCGTTAGATAAAAAAAAAAATTTGATAAGTCAAAAAATTGTATTGAATAAAAGGAATATTTACAAGATAGTACATGAGAAAAGAGGTCACAACAACCCCAAAAACTCAAAATACTATTTCAAACGAAAATATGAAACATAAGGGAACTCTATTGACCTTAACAAATCAGGACGACCAACAAAAGTGAGTCTCACTCCATTGTCTAAGAAGCAACCAGTCTTCGCCATTTTGTCAGCAGCGAAATTGGCTTCACGGTACGTGTGCACAAAATTTATAGAATCAAACATGCCCTTTACATCACACCATCTCTGTTTAGCAAACCAAGAAATAGAATCCCCTTCCAAAGCTGTTATGACACTTGATGAATCAGTCCGCACTAGAACCTCCCTGTATCTCCATTGAACTGCCCATTCTAAACCAATCAGAATGATATATAACTCAGCCAAATAATTGGAAATCACTTCAAGACCAACATACATCGCCCCAACCACTTCACAAGCAGAATTTCTTGCCACCACACCAGCACCCGCCACCCCTGGATTGCCTCTAGAGGCACCATCACAGCATAGCAAAAGCTGATTGTGCCTAGGAGGTTGCCAAAAACACTCAACAGGCTCTACCATCTTCACCCTACGACATTTAACTCTGAAAAAATTCAGAATCTCAAGATCATCTATCTTATTGAACATACAACCTGTCATTCTAGCCGAGTACTCATGAATGAAGTTAAAAACTCGTTTTTTGAAGAAGCTCCAACAAGGCTTCTTATGTTCATAGACCATCTTATTTCTTTGGAACCACAGCTCCGAACGCAGCACCAAAATTGAGACTAACCATAGGTCTTTAATCATTCTACTACTACCTTTCGCTCCCTTGTTAGCAGCAAGCAAGTTATAATGAGGACTAATATTGAAAATACCTGCCAGCCATTGCCAAGCCCGATTCACCGCACTACAGCTCCAAAGCACATGCTCCAAAGACTCCTCCGCAATCTGACACACACTACATATCGACGGAAGAGCTATCCTGAACCTGCTCTTAACTTTATCCAAAGTTGCACAAGCTCCCCTGGAAAACTTCCAATTTTGCGCCGCCAAAGAAGGGTGCACAACACTCTTCCATAAAAGATTTGCTTCCTCCAGCACCGGATACCGCATCCTCACCAGATCCCTTGCAGACTTAACCGAGAAAACACCCTTAAGGTCCGGCATCCATATCTTCCTATCACTGCCTGTGTGCCTCTTTGGCAAGCTCTCCAGCTTCACCCCAGCACTGACAAGGTCGTGCATATGAACTCCTTCCAGCCTCCATTGATCCTGCACAATGATATCATTCACCCTGGCATTTCTGTCAAGGTCAGGCTGTTGCAAAGCTCTGCCAAAGATTCAGACCCATACCATACATCATAAAATAGTGAAGTTGCTCTACCGTCACCAATTAAAGATTTAGTATTGCGCATAACTTCAGTGTGCACCCAACGAATCCCAGGAAGAATTGAAGATTTAACTCCAGCCAACTTCAGCCGACCATCTCTACAAGTGAATTTCGATTCCATAAATCTAGCCCAATTCTTCGTAGAAGCTTTAGTACTCCACCAAAACTTCATAATCAGAGCCTTGTTCATGTTGCTTAGGCTAGTAAGCCCAAGACCCCCTTTTTGCAACGGACTGCAGATCTTGTCATAACCAACCACAAAATCTCTAGCCAAGTTTGAATCTCCCGACCAAAGGAAATTACGAATCACACGTTCACATTGTTTAACAAATTTAACAGGCCATTTATACACATCCATGTTATGAATCGCATAACTTGAAAGGACAGTTTTAACAAGAACCACACGATCCTGAAAGGAAAGCAACTTACCTTTGTAAACCGAAAGATGGTCCTTCAGATTATCCACCACGTTACTAATATGGCTATACTTCACCACTCCAGGAATCACCTTAACCCCCAAATATCTATCCGGGAAATAAGTCACTCCCATGCCTAAGAAGTCTACAATAGACTGTCTCCTATGCAAAGACCCACCTCCAAAATAAATTTTGCTCTTCTACCTGCAAACTCGCTGACCAGAAGCTTGTTGATAATCACCCAGGAGCTTCACTAAGTTTGTTAGACTCATCATATTACCCTTGCAAAAGATCATAATATCATCAGCAAAAAATAAATGAGTTGGAGCAATACCATTACGCTTCACCATATGAGTCATACTCTTGTTATGAAAGAGTTTAGTAATGTTCCTACTTAAACATCCTCTATCAAAACAAAGATAAGAGGAGAAAGCGGATCCCCTTGACGCAAACCTCTATTAATCTTGAAAAAACCCTCCAGACTCCCATTAAGAAGAATAGAAATCCTGGCAGACTTCAGAATATTGTGAATCCAAGTACACCAATCCTCTGAGAAACCATATCTACGAAACACCTCCAAGACAAAAGGCAAACTTACTGTATCAAAAGCTTGAGAAATATCAAGTTTGAGACCTAAGTTGCCATCCTTTCTTTTAATGTGCAGCTCATTAACCAATTCAGACGCCAAACTAATATTTTCATGAATATTTCTCCCCTTCATAAAAGCCACTTGTTCCTCCGAAACCAAATTATCTAAGACTTTTCCAAGTCTGGTTGCTAAATTTTGGTAAAAATTTTGAAGAAAAAATTACTTAGACCAATTGGTCTATATTTCTTCAGGCTATTCGCACCTCTTACCTTAGCAAGCAAAAGAATGAGACTAGAATTAGCCCCATTAGGAATAGTTTTGTTGTTCCAGCAAAAAATAATAGCCTTAGCTAGGTCTTGATGAATTAAATCCCAACAATGTCTATAAAAACACCCTGAGAAACCATCCGGACCTGGAGCACTATCCGCACCCAAATCAAACACCGCCACCTTAATTTCCTATGAAGAAGGAATAAAATCCAACATATGTCTTTCCTCAAGAGAAATAGAATTATGTTCATACTCAAACAAACTATCCTCAATCTGCGTATCTACACCATTAAATTTATTCTCATAATAAGAAACAACATGGTCTCTTAATTGGTCCGGATCAATGATAAGGGACCCATCATCTGTCACCAACTCCGAAATTGTATTGACACTTCTACGAGTATTAATAGTACTATGGAAATATGAAGTATTGCTAGAACCCTCCAAGATCCATTTGTTGCGAGATTTTTGCTTCAACATAATATGTTGTTGCATACGCACCTCCTGAACAGCCACAAGCGCATCCTTCATCTCATTCTGCTTAGAAATGTCAAAAGGGTCCTCATCCGAATTCCTACTAGCCACTTCAAACTTCAATTAAGCCTGTTTGAGTCTTGCATTCACATTACCAAACACCTGTTGATTCCACAACTTCATAGCTGCCTTTAATCTCTTCAGCTTGAAAGGAAAAATAAAATCTGGATTACCATACACAGGAGTATTCCAAGAAGTCTCTACCATTTTCAAAAAATCAGGATGCGTAAACCACATTTTCTGAAATCTGAAAGGAGCACGTCTTGGCCTAGAAGCAACAAAAGGATAACCAATAAGAGTCGAATGGTCGGAAACTTCCCTAGGAAGAGCTTTACACCGCCAATTCGAAAATTTATTTAACCAATGTTCATTAATAATAGCACGATCCAACTTGCTAATAATTCGTCTCCCCCCCCCCCCCCCC
>NC_039368.1:67168963-67225667 GCF_003573695.1 Papaver somniferum | reverse complement strand
CCCCCCGATTGGCCATTAGTCCAAGTAAACTTTGAACCCAAAGAATCTGCCTCAAAAAGACCATTCCCTTCCATCCAATCATTGAATTCATTCATACTAGAAGTATGAACATCTCTACCACCCCTCTTCTCATCATTGCGAAGAACACAGTTAAAATCTCCAATAACCATCCAAGGAGAATTAGAATCTACTACAGAAAGTTGACTCCATAATCTCCTTCTAAAAACTTGGATATAACTAGCATGAACACAAGAAATAAAGACTCCTTCTGTCTTCACCGTAATAGCCTGCCAAGTCATATTTAACACAACTGGCTCTTGAATATCTTCACTCTAAAGAATCCAAAGATTACCAAAAGAACTTGAAGTAGAATTGTGAATTGCCTTCTTAATAAAACCAGCTAAATTTAACCTTAACATAACACTATCTGAATAAGGAATTTTCGGCTCCGCAATACACAGAAGAACCGGCCTAAACTCCCTAACTAGCTCACGTAACTTCAAACCAGCCTCCACCTTCGCCACTCCATTGACATTCCAAAAGAGGAATCGCATTAAGAAACTGTATTTTTTGGTTTAGAAGATATCTTAGGATTCTTATTCAGAACCCTTTTGCCAATAACTGGTGAGAAACCTTTACTAACTCGGATTCCCAAATCATTAACCTCAGAGTCCGAGTCAGACTTGGAATCTGGAGATTTAGTTTGAGTATAACCCTGAGAAGTACTTTGCTGCGAACTATCTTGAATTTGCACACGACCAGGCTTCCTAGTTTGCTTAGGCACAACTTTTTCAACTGGAATCTCGGACCATTTAGCTCCCTTGACACCTGCTGAAGCTTTCTCTGGCGTGAGGTCCTCATCCGAACTCTCCTCCTCCTGATGAGATTGTTGCACTGTATTGTTTATCCCCAACTCATCAGTTAAAACATCAAATTTATTCGAGGAGATAACCACAGTATTATCCATCAAAGCATTGTAGGTAGGAGTCTCCACAATACTATGAACCACTGTGTCTTGCATAGGTATATAGGGAGTAGAAGAGTTGGCCTGGTTCTTATCAGTACTAGAATGATTAGTTCTCGCCAATTCATCACTCGTTCCTGACTTAGCCGCAATTGTGATTTCATCAACCAACAAAATATTAGCTAATGCTCGTTTCTGTGCAATCGCCAATTTAGCTGTCTCAACAGCGTCAGACGCTGCACGAAGCCGAGCTTCAGAAGCAGCCAACACCTCCTTAAGCTGACTAGTATCCTCCTTACCAGCAACATTCTCCCCAACAGCAACATGTACATTAACAGCTTCACCCGCACTAGGCTCATTAACAGCTTCACCCGCACCGTTGTGTGCATCTTCACCAGTTTTGCCTGACTTGTCAACACCACTAGTACCCGCTTAAGTGTTATTCTTCTTACGATTGCGTGATCGCTTCTTACCTTTAGCATTCTGCCATTCCTGACTATCCGCCTTGTCCTTAACAGGTTCATCAGATTTTGGTTTCCTCCTGCACTCACTCTCATTGTGCCCGATGATGTTACAATGCATACAAAATTTTGGATGCTTAAGTATCTCCACATATTGCCAGAAAGTTCTCCCCCCAGATGTTAGAAGAATTCTGTCAGGAATGTGTTTTGCTAAATCTACGTCAAACCAGCACTGACGCATAGCTTCCAAACTCCAGATTCAAAGTTCTTTGATCAACTACAATCGGATTACCAAATGCTTTCCCAATGGATAGCAAAGATCTTTCGGTCCATAACTCTGCATGAAGACCTGGAAGATGAACCCAAACAGGTGCATGAGAAGTATTTTGTCTTTCCGGATCGAAACCAGGGTACCAATCAATCAAACGTAGCTCCTGTTGATTAACAAACCATTTTCTGTTACGGATTCTGGCTTTTGTGTGCTCATCCCGCAACATAACAACAAAGAAACCCCTAGTCATAGACATAAACCTAACCAAGTTAGGGTTTAGCTGCCATTGAGTAACTAAACTGTTATTCACCTCCAAAAACTTCAAACCCGTGAAGTTGAGTCTTGCAATAAATCTGAACTCAAAAGGCTTACAACCTTCCTGATAAAAAGCAGTAGGGATTACCAAAGATGGTTCTCCATTAATTAACGTGGGATTTGGCAGACTGCTAACATCAATGGCCGTAGGCTGCAATGTTTGACGTACCTTCACTTTTTCCGCAAAGGTTGGAGTTGATGATCCATTCGTAATACGTAACACAGTTTCCTCAGTCATCATCAATCCTAAGATTAAACAATAATTGAAGAAGAAAATTGAAAAACGCACAAAACCCTAGGCAAAACGCCAGAGTTTCTCTCTCTTCATTCTTTTTTTCTCTCTCCTGATTAGATTCAAGCTAATATCTTTCAACCGTTAGATCGAACTTAGCTTGTTATACACAAATGAAATGAACGTTTACTTAGGTTTCTGTAACCGTACCTAAACGTGTACACCTAGTTGGTTCAACAATAGTTAACCAATGGTTATCCATATGAGCACTTTCATATCAACCTTATTCATCTTCACCATAACTAGTTCAAATGACTCAAATGAACTAGTTTAGAGAGTTGTTCAATTGCTTAGATCTCATAGATGTATACAAGACACAATCGAAGCAAAAATGATTTTGATTCACTCGAATCGATTCATTAACATTATAGCCACGGTTTGCAAATATTTCACTCCTTAGTTTATATGTCTTAGTTCGTGAATAAACCGTTTTTAGAAAATAAACCACTTGAGTATGCATACGGGTACGCATACTTAAGTACCCGGACTGAGCTTGTTTTCAGTTCACAAACTCCAGCAAAAATTCACGGGATGTGAACTTCCGACAGTACGCGTACGGGTACGCGGACTTAGCTCCGGTCATCCTGAACCAGCAAAGTACGCATACTTTGGTTCAAGAATTTTGGACTTACACAAGTATGAATGCACATACAATGTTTATATCCAAACATGGTTATATATTCTAAACTCTCATTTCAATCATTGAAACATGCTTAGAGGATGTTATATATTGGTTTCACACACTTTTTCATCAAAGCGATTTTCAAGAGATTGAAACAAACAACATGACTTTCGTCATGAGTAAAGACGAACTTGGCCAAAGCGAAAGCTTACCAACACATATTTCGAGAAATAGATATGCGAGATAAACTCGGCTCGAAATAGCAAATGTGTATAATCGAAGTCTATATAGCAATACGACTTTTGTCTCAAGATATGAGATAAGTAGATAGACTTTTGAGTGATAGATAAGTTCAAGTCTCCAAATACCTTTTTGTCGATGAAGATCCACCAGTTCCTTAAGTAGTTCATCGTCTTTGCATGATGAACGTCGTGGAGTCTAGAGCTCAACTACACTTTCTATCCTAGTCCGAGACTTAGCTATAAGTAGACTAGAAATCAAGACTTATAGTTTTGGCAACTAAACTTGACAAACAAGCTTGAGATAACAATGCTTGCAAGTTCGACCGAGCAGTGCTCTAACAGGTTGACTCCCATTAAGCATAATCTTTTGTATCCCTGAAAAAAAACATAAAAAGGAACAGAAATCTTCTAATATACAACAACAAGAATACAAATAGTTCTAGTCTTGATAGACAGATCTTCAAGGAGGACAGTTTCCACCTCCGTATTGATGAGCTCTAAAAATGGTTTCACTCGTTTTGCATTAACCTTAAACACATTACCACACTCTTTATTCTCAAGCTCGACAGCCCCATGAGGGAAAACTTCTTTGACATAGTATGGACCTGTCCAACGTGATCTCAACTTGCCCGAAAATAAATGCAACCTAGAATTATACAAGAGAACTTTCTGCCCAGGTTCAAATGACTTACGACTAATCGACTTATCATGAAACACTTTGGTTTTCTCTTTGTAAAGCATTGCATTTTCATATGCATCTTTCCTAATCTTTTCCAATTCATTGAGTTGAAGCTTATGGTGATTCCCAGTTGTAGACAAATCAACATTAAAAGTCTATGTTCTAACTCAACCGGTAGACATGCCTTTCCATAGACAAGTCGATACGGAGTCATACTAATGGGTGTCTTATAAGAAGTTCGGTAAGCCCAAAGTGCATCCAATAATTGTGCAGACCAATCTTTACGATTTGGATATTTGCTTAATTTGTGGTTAGAAACTTCGACCTGACCACAAGTCTGGGGGTGATATGGTGTAGAGACTTTATGAGTAATGGAGTACTTACTTAGAAGAGTTTTAAAGGAACATTTAAAAATATGACCTTCCATCACTTATAATGGCTCCAGGGGTACCAAATCGAGAAAAAATATATTCTCTAACGAACTTGATCACAACATTGCGATCATTCGTCTTGGTACGTATAGCCTCTACCCATTTAGACATATAATCAACCGCTAACAAGATGTATACATTACTTGTTTGAAGAAGGGAAAGGTCCCATGAAGTCTGTTCCCCATACGTCAAATATTTCCACTATCAATATGGAGTTTAGCAGCATCATGTTGCGCCGATTAATCCTTCCCATATTTTGGCACCTGTCACAACTTCGACAAAAATCATGAGTATCATGAAACAAAGTAGGCCAATAAAATCCACATTGCAGAATTTTGGCAGCAGTTTTCTTGGAATTAAAATGGCCACCACAAGCATAAGATGGCAAAAAGTGATAACACTCATAATTTCATCATTAGGCACACATCTGCGAATAATCTGATCAGGGCAATATTTAAACAAATATGAATCATCCCAAAAAAAAATGCTTAACCTCAGCTAAAAATTTAGTTCTATCTTGTTTCGACCAATGCTCAGAAATTTGAACAATAGCAATATAATTAACAATATCAGCAAACCAAGGTAATTGCGAAACAACAAACAATTGTTCATCGGGAAATGATTCATGCAAAGGCAAATCATCATTAGAAGACTCTGAAATGATTCTAGAAAGGTTATCTGCTACTACATTTTCTGAACCTTTCTTGTTCTGAATATCAAAGTTAAATTCTTGCAGCAATAATATCCATTTAACCAACCTACGTTTAGCATCCTTCTTGGAAAGAAGGTATTTTAATGCGGCATGATCATAGAATATAATGATCTTAGACCCTAAGAGATAAGGTATGAATTTTTCTAAGGCAAAAACAATCGATAAGAGTTCTTTTTCTGTTGTGTAATTCAATCGTGCATCATTCAATGTCTTACTAGCATAGTAAATAACATGATGTGCTTTATCCTTACGATGTCCTAAAACAGCTCCAACTGCAAAATTAGAAGCATCACACATAAATTCAAATGGAAGATTCCAATTAGGCGGTTGTATAATAGGGGCAGAAGTTAACAATAATTTCAGCTTCTCAAACGCTGCAACACAAGTTTCATCAAAGACAAAAGAAACGTCCTTACCAAGAAGATTACATAAAGGACATGAGATCTTACTCAAATCTTTAATAAAACGACAATAAAAACCTGCATGACCTATGAATGATCTAACTTTTGTAACTGTACGTGGAGGTTTCAACTTATAAATTAAATCAACCTTCGCCTTGTCCACTTTTATACCCTTGGAAGAAACAATGTGACCTAACACAATTCCAGATTGAACCATGAAATTACATTTCTCCCAATTCAACACAAGATTTTTCTCCTTGCACCTCACTAAGACAAGAGTGAGATGATGGAGACATTCATCGAAAGAAGAACCAAACACATAAAAATCATCCATGAAAACTTCAATAAACCTTTCTACCATGTCAGAAAATATGTTTAATATACAACGCTGAAAAGTGGCGGGTGCATTACATAACCTAAAAGATATGCGTCTATATGCAAATGTCCCAAATGGACAGGTTAAAGTGGTCTTTTCTTGGTCTTCAGGGGAAATAGGAATTTGGTTATAACCGGAGTAACCATCTAAGAAACAATAGTAACTACGGCCGGCTAACCTCTCAAGCATTTGGTCGATGAATGGCAGAGGAAAATGATCTTTCCTTGTGACCTTGTTCAATATCCTATAGTCAATATATATACGCCACCCGGTGGTCTGCTGAGTGGGAATCAATTCATTACAATCATTCTTGAATACAGTAATTCCTGATTTCTTGGGTATAACTTGAACATAGCTGACCCAAGTACTATCGGATATCGGGTAAATGATACATGCATCCAATAGTTTCAGAATTTCCTCTCTTACAACCTCTTTCATGTTATGATTTAGCATATGTTGCATTTCTCTAGACGTTTTAGAATTCTCTTCTAAGTAGATATGATGCATACAATAACTATGACTAATACCTTTCAAATCTGTTATGGACCAACCGATAGCCGTTCTATGTTCTCTAAGGACATCTACCAACCTACTTTCCTTCTAGTGTGAGATTAGAAGCAATAATAACATGTAAAGTGTTTTCAGGGCCTAAGTAAACATATTTTAGATGTTAGGAAATGGCTTAAGAGTAAAGGTCGGAGCTTTCTCGACTGATGGAACTAGTTGAGACTCAAACAGTACAAGAGGTTCAATTTTAGGCTTCCATTTACTAGTGTCTAGTTGTGGGGTGGGGTCTAACAATGCATTGACTTCACAAATAACACTATCATATTTTCTATGTCAAAAAGAAATGCATTGTGTTATTTGTGAAGTCATAGTATGGGCATTGTGTTAGAAAATCCAAATAGTTGTGGGGTGGGGTATAACGTACATAGAAATGCATTGTGTTATTTGTGAAGTCATAGTATGGGCCCCATGGGGTCTAACAATGCATTGACTTCTTTGACTTCCTTCATATTTTCTTGAATCAACATACAAATGCAATTTTTACTAGACGTTTTGCCTTAGAACATATTAATTGTAATTACAATACATTTTTCAAACTTTTTATGTTAAAGATGAGTTTATCTAGTTTACAATTTAGTCTCACAAATCAATTCCCGACTTATACCGAAGTTTGTAGACTTTTTTGAGTTAACGTATATAAAATTCAACATTTTATGAACTCTTTCTTTTTGTGTTGGCTTTGTCTTTCAATTTGATTCAATATAGATGAAATTTTTTAGGATTTGGATTAGTTCTGCTTGGTCTTTCATCCTTCTTTTATTGTGAAATTTGACTTCCTTCATATATTCTTGAATCAACGTACATAGAAATGCAATTTTTACTAGACGTACTGCCTTAGAACATATTAATTGTGATTACAATACATTTTTCAAACTTTTTATATTAAAGATAAGTTTATCTAGCTTACAATTTAGTCTCAAAAATCAACTTCCGACTTATAACGAAGAGTGTAGACTTTTTTGACTTAACTATAAAAATCTAACATTTTTATGAACTCTTTATTTTTGTATTTGCTTTGTCTTTCAATTTGATTCAAATAGATGAAATTTGTTGGAATTTGGATTAGTTCTGCCTGGGCTTTTGTCCTTCTTCTATTGTGAAATTTGACTTCCTTCATATTTTCTTGAATCAACGTACATAGAAATGCAATTTTTACTAGACGTAATGCCTTAAAACATATTATTTTTGATTACAATAAATTTTTCAAAAAATTTCTGTTAAAGATGAGTTTATCTAGTTTACAATTTAGTCTCAGAAATCAATTTCAGATGTAACGAAGTGTGTACACTTTTTTGAGTTAACGAATATAAAATTCAACATTTTTAAACTTTTTGTGTTGGCTTTGTCTTTCTATTTGATTCAAGATTGATGAAATTTGTTAAGATTTAAATTAGTTGTTCTTGGTCTTTCATACTTCTTCTATTGTGAAATTTGTTTTCCTTCATATTTTCTTGAATCAACGTACATAGAAATGCAATTTTTAGTAGACGTATTGCCTTAGAACATATTAATTGTAATTACAATACATTTTACAAACTTTTTCTGTTAAAGATGAGTTTATCTAGTTTACAATTTAGTCTCAGAAATCAATTTCCGACTTATACCGAAGTTTGTAAACTTTTTTGAGTTAACGTATATAAAATTCAACATTTTATGAACTCTTTCTTTTTGTGTTGGCTTTGTCTTTCTATTTGATTTAATATAGATGAAATTTGTTAGGATTTGGATTAGTTCTGCTTGGTCTTTCATCCTTATTTTATTGTGAAATTTGACTTCCTTCATATATTCTTGAATCAACGTACATAGAAATGCAATTTTTACTAGACGTACTGCCTTAGAACATATTAATTGTGATTACAATACATTTTTCAAACTTTTTCTGTTAAAGATGAGTTTATCTAGTTTACAATTTAGTCTCAAAAATCAGCTTCCGACTTATAACGAAGAATGTAGACTTTTTTGACTTAACGTATAAAAAATCTAACATTTTTATGAACTCTTTATTTTTGTATTGGATTTGTCTTTGAATTTGATTCAGATAGATGAAATTTGTTGGAATTTGGATTAGTTCTGCCTGGGCTTTTGTCCTTCTTCTATTGTGAAATTTCACTTGCTTCATATTTTCTTGAATCAACGTACATAGAAATGCATTTTTTTACTAGACTTAATGCCTTAGAACATATTATTTGTGATTACAATACATTTTTCAAAATTTATCTGTTAAATATGAGTTTATCTAGTTTACAATTTAGTCTCAGAAATCAATTTCAGATGTATAACGAAGTGTGTAGACTTTTTTGAGTTAACGAATATAAAATTCAACATTTTTATGAACTCTTTCTTTTTGTGTTGGCTTTGTCTTTCTATTTGATTCAAGATTGATGAAATTTGTTAGGATTTAGATTAGTTCTTCTTGGTCTTTCATCCTTCTTCTATTGTGAAATTTGTCTTCCTTCATATTTTCTTAAATCAACGTGCATAGAAATGCAATTTTTACTAGACGTATTGCCTTAGAACATATTAATTGTAATTACAATACATTTTTCAAACTTTTTCTGTTAAAGATGAGTT
This sequence comes from Papaver somniferum, assembly GCF_003573695.1. Classification (NCBI taxonomy): domain Eukaryota; kingdom Viridiplantae; phylum Streptophyta; class Magnoliopsida; order Ranunculales; family Papaveraceae; genus Papaver; species Papaver somniferum. Next base: position 67,216,763 of record NC_039368.1, on the reverse strand, counting down.
TATCTAGTTTACAATTTAGTCTCAGAAATCAATTTCCGACTTATACCGAAATTTGTAGACTATTTTGAGTTAACGTATATAAAATTCAACATTTTATGAACTCTTTCTTTTTGTGTTGGCTTTGTCTTTCTATTTGATTCAATATAGATGAAATTTGTTAGGATTTGGATTAGTTCTGCTTGGTCTTTCATCCTTCTTTTATTGTGAAATTTGACTTCCTTCATATATTCTTGAATCAACGTACATAGAAATGCAATTTTTACTAGACGTACTGCCTTAGAACATATTAATTGTGATTACAATACATTTTTCAAACTTTTTCTGTTAAAGATGAGTTTATCTAGTTTACAATTTAGTCTCAAAAATCAGCTTCCGACTTATAACGAAGAATGTAGACTTTTTTGACTAAACGTATAAAAAATCTAACATTTTTATGAACTCTTTATTTTTGTATTGGATTTGTCTTTGAAATTGATTCAAATTGATGAAATTTTTTGGAATTTGGATTAGTTCTTCCTGGGCTTTTGTCCTTCTTCTATTGTGAAATTTCACTTGCTTCATATTTTCTTGAATCAACGTACATAGAAATGCATTTTTTACTAGACTTAATGCCTTAGAACATATTATTTGTGATTACAATACATTTTTCAAAATTTTTCTGTTAAAGATGAGTTTATCTAGTTTACAATTTAGTCTCAGAAATCAATTTCAGATGTATAACGAAGTGTGTAGACTTTTTTGAGTTAACGAATATAAAACTCAACATTTTTATGAACTCTTTCTTTTTGTGTTGGCTTTGTCTTTCTATTTGATTCAAGATTGATGAAATTTTTTAGGATTTAGATTAGTTCTTCTTGGTCTTTCATCCTTCTTCTATTGTGAAATTTGTCTTCCTTCATATTTTCTTAAATCAACATGCATAGAAATGAAATTTTTACTAGACGTATTGCCTTAGAACATATTAATTGTAATTACAATACATTTTTCAAACTTTTTCTGTTAAAGATGAGTTTATCTAGTTTACAACTTAGTCTCAGAAATCAATTTCCAACTTATACCGAAGTTTGTAGACTTTTTTGAGTTAACGTATATAAAATTCAACATTTTATGAACTCTTTCTTTTTGAGTTGGTTTTGTCTTTCTATTTGATTCAATATAGATGAAATTTGTTAGGATTTGGATTAGTTCTTCTTGGTCTTTCATCCTTCTTCTATTGTGAAATTTGACTTCCTTCATATATTCTTGAATCAACGTACATACAAATGAAATTTTTACTAGACGTACTGCCTTAGAACATATTAATTGTGATTACAATACATTTTTCAAACCTTTTCTGTTAAAGATGAGTTTATCTAGATTACAATTTAGTCTCAGAAATCAACTTCCGACTTATAACGAAGAGTGTAGACTTTTTTGACTTAACGTATAAAAAATCTAAAATTTTTATGAACTCTTTATTTTTATATTGGCTTTGTCTTTCCATTTGATTCAAATAGATGAAATTTGTTGGAATTTGGATTAGCTCTGCCTGGGCTTGTAGCCTTCTTCCATTGTGAAATTTGACTTCCTTCATATTTTCTTGAATCAACGTACATAGAAATGCAATTTTTACTAGACGTAATGCCTTAGAACATATTATTTGTTATTACAATACATTTTTCAAATTTTTTCTGTTAAAGATGACTTTGTCTAGTTTACAATTTAGTCTCAGAAATCAATTTCAGATGTATAACGAAGTGTGTAGACTTTTTTGAGTTAACGTATATAAAATTCAACATTTATATGAACTCTTTCTTTTTGTGTTGGCTTTGTCTTTCTATTTGATTCAAGATAGATGAAATTTGTTAGGATTTGGATTCGTTTTTCTTGGTCTTTCATCCTTCTTCAATTGTGAAATTTGTCTTCCTTCATATTTTCTTGAATCAACGTACATAGAAAAGCAATTTTTACTAGACGTATTGCCTTAGAACATATTAATTGTAATTAGAATACATTTTTAAAACTTTTTCTGTTAAAGATGAGTTGATGTCTAGTTTACAATTTAGTCACAAAAATCAATTTCCGACTGATACCGAAGTTTGTAGACTTTTTTGAGTTAACGTATATAAAATTTAACATTTTTATGAACACTTTCTTTTTGTGTTGGCTTTGTCTTTCTATTTGATTCAAGATAGATGAAATCTGTTACGATTTGGATTAGTTCTCTTGGTCTTTTGTCCTTCTTCTATAGTGAAATTTGACTTCCTTCATATATTTTTGAATCAACGCACATAGAAATGCAATTTTTTACTAGCTGCCTTAGAACATATTAATTGTGATTACAATACATTTTTCAAAAATTTTTTGTTAAAGATGAGTTTATCTAGTTTCCAATTTAGTCTCAGAAATCAACTTCCGACTTATAACGAAGAGTGTAGACTTTTTTGAGTTAACGTATAAAAAATTCAACATTTTTATGAACTCTTTATTTTTGTATTGGCTTTGTCTTTCAATTTGATTCAAATAGATGAAATTTGTTAGAATTTGGATTAGTTCTGGCTGGTCTTTCATCCTTCTTATATTGTGAAATTTGACTTCCTTCATATTTTCTTGAATCAACGTACATAGAAATGCAATTTTTATTAGACGTAATGCCTTGGAACATATTATTCGTGATTACAATACATTTTTCAAACTTTTTCTCTTAAAGATGAGTTTATCTCGTTTACAATTAAGTTTCAGAAATCAATTTCAGACGTATAAAGAAGTGTGTAGATTTTTTTTGAGTTAACGTATATAAAATTCAACATTTTTATGAACTCTTTCTTTTTGTGTTGGCTTTGTCTTTCTATTTGATTCAACATAGATGAAATTTGTTAGGATTTGGATTAGTTTTTCTTGGTCTTTCATCCTTCTTCTATTGTGAAATTGGACTTCCTTCATATTTTCTTGAATCAACGTACATAGAAATGCAATTTTTACTAGACGGAATGCCTTAGAACATATTATTTGTATTACAATACATTTTTCAAACTTTTTATGTTAAAGATGAGTTTATCTACAATTTAGTCTCAGAAATCAATTTCAGACGTATAACGAAGTGTGTAGACTTTTTGAGTTAACATATATAAAATTTAACATTTTTATGAACACTTTCTTATTGTGTTGGCTTTGTCTTTCTATTTGATTCAAGATAGAGAAATTTTTTAGGATTTGGATTAGTTATGCTTGGTCTTTCGTCCTTCTTCTATTGTGAAATTTGATTTCCTTCATATATTCTTGAATCAACGTACATAGAAATGCAATTTTTACTAGACGTACTGCCTTAGAACATATTAATTGTGATTACAATACATTTTTCAAAATTTTTCTGTTAAAGATGAGTTTATCTAGTTTACAATTTAGTCTCAGAAATCAACTTCCGACTTATAACGAAGAGTGTAGACTATTTTGAGTTAACGTATAAAAAATTCGACATTTTTATGAACTCTTTATTTTTGTATTGGCTTTGTCTTTCAATTTGATTCAAATAGATGAAATTTGTTAGAATTTGGATTAGTTATGGCTGGTCTTTCATCCTTCTTATATTGTGAAATTTGACTTCCTTCATATTTTCTTGAATCAACGTACATAGAAATGTAATTTTCACTAGACGTAATGCCTTAGAACATATTATTTTCTTCATATTATTATTTTCTTGCAACCTCAGCTAAGTCATCTAAGAGTGGTGAATTGGCAAGAACTAATCACTCTAGTGATAGGAATGAGGCTAGTTCTTCTTTTATGCCGGTTGAGGCTGTTAATAAGTCATTTCAAGACAGGGTGGTTGATAATATTGAGGATACCTCAAGCTACAGAGCTGTTGCTGAAGCTTCTATCATGATTTCTCCTAATAAGTTCATTGTCTTGAATGATGAGTTGGGTGTTGATAATGATGATGTTGAACACTCTTCTGGAGGGAGTTTGGATGCTGCTGAAAACTCTTCTGGAGGTAGTTCGGATGAAGAGTTGACGCCTGAGAAAGCTTCATCAGGTGTTAAGGGTGTTAGGTGGGCGGAAATACCAGTGGATATGCCAACGAAAAGTAGGAAACCAGGCCGGGTTTTGCTTACAAGTTCTAGTTCTTCTCAGCAACGTTTTAATGATTCCAAATCAGATTCGGATTCTGAAGTGAATGCTTTGGGAAACCGAGTTAGAAAGGGTTTCTCACCTGTTTTAGAAAGTAGGATTCCTAGCAAGATTCCACAAGCTATTCATAAATATAAGAAGAGTGTTTCCTGATGAGAGTTCTCTATTGGAATATTAATGGGGTGGCGAAGGTGGAAGCGGTGAATAAGTTGCAAGCCGGTTGTACTTTGTATTGCTGAGCCTAAGATTCCTTACACTGACAATGCTATGATAAGGTTAAATTTGGCTGGTTATAATAAGAAGTCAATTCATAATTCTACTTCTAGTTCTTTGGGTAATTTGTGGATTCTTTGGGATGATTGTATTGAGGAGCCGGTGGTGATTAATATGTCTAGGCAGGCCATTACGGTTAAAACTGAGGGGGTTTTTATCTCTTTTGTTCATGCTAGTTATATTCAAGTATTTCGAAGGAGGCTTTGGAGTCAACTTGCTGCTGTTGACGCAACTACTCCTTGGTTGGTTATGGGTGATTTCAATTGTGTTCTTCGTCAAGATGAAAAGAAATGGGGTAGGGTAACTCGTATCTCTTGTATTAATGAGTTTTCTGATTGGATGGAGGATAATAACTTGTTTGAAGCTGATTCGTTGGGGTCTAAGTTTACTTGGACCAATGGTCAGGCCGGTGTTGGTAGAATTATTAGTAAGTTGGATCGTGCTATTATTAATGAACCTTGGTTGTCTAAGTTTTCGAATTGGCGGTGTAAATCTCTTCCTAGGGAAGTTTCTGATCATTCGACTCTTATTCGAATTGGCGGCTTCCAACAAAAGAACATGAGAGGAAATAGAAACTCTGGCGAAAACTCTAGGGTTTAGGTTTTTTTTCACGTAGGTTTCATAGTTCAACACGGATTCAATATGGTAGAAGACAATCCTAGTTCATCACGGATTCAGCAACATCAATCCTTTGCGGACAAGGTAAAGGAAAAACAAACCCTAAAGCCAACAGGAGTTGATATTACTAGTTTACCTAATCCTACTCTAATTGATGGAGAACCATCCCTTGTTATACCCGCGGATTTCTATGAAGAGGGTTGTAAACCCTTTCAACACAGCTTCATTGCAAGATCGGGACTGAAGTTCTTTGAGGTAAAAACAGTTTTAATCTCTCAATGGCAGATTAATCCTAATTTTGTTAGGTTCATGACTATGGGAAAAGGTTTCTTTGTTATTATGCTACAAGATGAGGAAACTAAGGAGAGAATCAGACGTACAAAGTGGTTTGTTCAACAGCATGAACTCAAGTTAATGGATTGGTACCCAGGTTTTGATCCTGATCGTCAAAAAACTTCCCACGCAAACGTATGGGTTCACTTTCCTGGTTTACATGCAGAACTATGGACTGAGAAGAACTTGTTATCTATGGGAAAAGTTTTAGGGACTCCTATTGTGGTTGATCAAAGAACCCTAAATCTGGAGTATGGAAACTTTGCATCTGTTTTGGTAGATGTGGATTTTGCAAAACACATTCCAAGTAGAATTTAAGATAACAGCTGGGGGGAGGACGTTTTGGCAATACTTGGATATCCCAAAATCACCTAAATTTTGTATGAAGTGCTGCATAATTGGTCATAATGATGCTGAATGTAGAAGGAAACCAAAGAATGATGAGAAAACGTCTAAGGATGATGCGAAAGGGGAGTGGCAGAATGTGCGTAATAGGAGAAACCGTAAGGTAGGTGATGGAGATGATGCAACCGCGGCTACAAACGCTGTTGCTGTAGGTGTTGGCGCTGATGTAGGTGGTGTGAACGTTGGTGCTGTGATGGTTCATGATGTTGTTAACGGTGCTGGTGGTAATGTGGATGATGCTCTTGTTGTAGGGCATGGTGGAGCTGTGGTGAATGGGGTGGTTGAAGATGGTTTAGTGGAGAGTGCTGTTGGTTTGGAGCAAACTATTCGGCTAGAGAATGAATTAGCGTCTACTGAAGCCAATCTTCATGCAGCGTCTGTAGCTTTTGAGAAGGCTAAGGAGGCGTTAGCATTGAAAAAGAATTTTCCTAGAGGGTTGTCAATGGTTGAAATTGCAACCTCATCTAAGTCAGCTAAGAGTGGTGAATTGGCAAGAACTAATCACTCTAGTGATAGGAATGAGGCTAGTTCTTCTTTTACGCCGGTTGAGGCTGGTAATAAGTCTTTGAAAGACATGGTGGTTGATAATATTGAGGATATCTCAAGCTATAGAGATGTTGCTGAAACTTCTATTGTGGTTTCTCCTAATAAGTTCAATGTCTTGAATGATGAGTTGGGTGTTGATAATGATGATTTTGAACACTCTTCTGGAGGGGGTTCGGAGGCTGCTGAAAACTCTTCTGGAGGTAGTTCGGATGAAGAGTTGACGCCTGAGAAAGCTTCATCAGGTGTTAAGGGTGTTAAGTGGGCGGAAATTCCAGTGGATATGCCAAAGAAAAGTAGGAAACCAAGCTGGGTTTTGATTACAAGTTCTAGTTCTTCTCAGCAACGTTTTAATGATTCCAAATCAGATTCGGATTCTGAAGTGAATGCTTTGGGAAACCGAGTTAGGAAGGGTGTCTCACCTGTTTTACAAAGTAGTATTCCTAGCAAGATTCCACAAGCTATTCATAAATATAAGAAGAGTGTTTCCTGATGAGAGTTCTCTATTGGAATATTAATGGGGTGGCGAAGGTGGAAGCGGGTAGTAAGTTAGTAAGTTGGTGCATGAGTTCAAGCCGGTGGTACTTTGTATTGCTGAGCCTAAGATTTGATGCACTGACAATGTTATGATAAGGTTAAATTTGGTTGGTTATAGTAAAAAGGTAATTCATAATTCTACTTCTAGTTCTTTGGGTAATTTGTGGATTCTTTGGGATGATTGTATTGAGGAGCCGGTGGTGATTAATATGTCTAGGCAGGCCATTACAGTTAAAACTGAGGGGGTTTTTATCTCTTTTGTTCATGCTAGTTATATTCAAGTTTTTCGAAGGAGGCTTTGGAGTCAACTTGCTGCGGTTGATGTAACTACTCCTTGGTTGGTTATGGGTGATTTCAATTGTGTGCTTCGTCAAGATGAAAATAAAGGGGGTAGGACAACTCGTATCTCTTGTATTAATGAGTTTTCTGATTGGATGGAGGATAATAACTTGTTTGAAGCTGATTCGTTGGGGTCTAAGTTTACTTGGACCAATGGTCAGTCTGCTGTTGGTAGAATTATTAGTAAGTTGGATCGTGCTATTATTAATGAACCTTGGTTGGCTAAGTTTTCGAATTGGCAGTGTAAATCTCTTCCTAGGGAAGTTTCTGACCATTCGACTCTTATTGGTTTTCCTTTTTGTGATCCTCGGCCTAGACGTGCTCCTTTTCGTATTCAGAAGATGTAGTTTTCCCATCCGGATTTTTTGAAGATGGTGGAGATATCTTGGATGGCACCGGTGTATGGTAATTATGGTTTTATCTTTCCTTTCAAATTTAAGCGGTTGAAGGAGGCTACCAAGTTATGGAATCAATCTTTTTTTGGCAATGTCAATGCTAGATTAAAGCAAGCAACTCGTAAGTTTGAGGTAGCTAGTAGGAATTCAGATGATGATCCTTTTGATGTTTCTAAACTTAATAATATGAAGGATGCTCTTGTGGAGGTTCAAGATATTCAAAGGCAGCAGAATATAATGTTAAAGCAAAAATCTAGAAATAAGTGGTTGTTGGAGGGTTCTAGTAACACTTCTTTCTTTCACAACTCTATTAAAATTCGTAGAAGTGCTAATACAATCTCGGAGCTGGTTGCTGAAGATGGGAGTACAATTACTGATCCGGTTCATCTTAGTTCTCATGTGGTTTCTTATTATCAGGCTAAATTCAATGGTTAGGATAGTCAGGTAAGTGAAACTCTTTTTGATTATGATCATGATTCTATTACTGAGGAAGAGTCGCATATGTTGGATGCTATTCCTATTTGTGATGAGATTAAACAGGCGGTTTTTGATTTGGGAGCTGATAGTGCGCCTGGTCCGGATGGTTTCTCGGGGTGTTTTTATAGACATTGTTGGGAGATTATTCATAGGGATCTGATTTTAGCGGTTACTTATTGCTGGTCTTCTAAAACCATTCCTAATGGGTTAATTCTAGTCTTATTCTTTTTCTTGAAAAGGTTAGGGGAGCTGCTAGTTTGAAGAACTTTAGGCCGATTGGTTTAAGTAATTTATTCTTTAAGATTTTTACTAAAATCTTGGCTACGAGGCTTGGTAGTGTGTTGGGTAAGTTGGTGTCTGAAGAGCAAGTGGCTTTCATGAAGGGAAGGAATATCCATGAGAATATTAGTTTAGCTTCAGAGATGGTGAATGAATTGCACATCAAAAGGAAGGACGATAATTTGGGTTTGAAGCTTGATATCTCTCAGGCTTTTGTTACGGTGAGCAGGTCTTTTGTTCTTGAAGTTTTTCGAAGGTATGGGTTTTTTGAAGATTGGTGCTCTTGGATTTGGAAAATTCTGGATTCGGCACGTATTTCTATTCTTCTTAATGGTAGTCCGGAGGGTTACTTCAAGATTAATAGGGGTTTACGGAAGGGGGATCCTCTTTCTCCTCTTATTTTTGTTTTGATTGAGGATGTGCTTAGCCGCAACATCACTAAACTCTTTCAGAATAAGGATATGTCTTATATGGTAAAGCGTAAGGGTATTGCTCCAACTCATTTATTCTTTGCTGATGATATTATGATTTTTTGCAAGGGAAATATGAAGAGTGTGAAGAATTTGGTGAAACTTTTGGAGAGTTACCAGCAAGCCTCAGGTCAAAGGGTTTGTAGGGAGAAGAGCAAGATTTACTTTGGTGGTGGGACTTTGAGTAGGCGCCGGACCATTGTTGTTGATAAGTTGAAGGATCAACTTTCGGTTCTGAAAGGTAAGATGTTATCTTTTCAAGATAGAGTTGTGCTTGTTAAGAATGTTCTTTCGAGCTATTCCATTCATAACATGGCTGTGTACAAATGGCCGGTAAAATTCACTCTTCAATGTGAGCGTGTGATTCGTAATTTTCTGTGGTCGGGTGATTCTAACCTTTCTAGAGCTTTTGTAGTAGGTTTCGATAAGATTTGTAGTCCTTTAAAGGAAGGTGGTCTTGGGATCACTAGCCTAAGGACTATGAATAAAGCTTTGCTGATGAAATTGTGGTGGTCTATAAAATCTTCTCGTAAGAGGTGGGATCGGTTTTTGGAAGCCAAATTCACTTGTAGGGATGGTCGTATTAAGATGGCCGGGGTGAAATCTTCTATTCTTCGTGGTCTTCGTTTGGTTCATAAGGAGATGGTGAATAACACGAAGTGTTTTATTGGTGACGGTAGGGATACTTCTTTATTCTTTGATATTTAGTATGGAAATACAACCTTAGCTAGTGTTTTAAATCGCACGGACTTAGACAGATTATCTCGTGTATGTGATATTATTGTGCAAGGTGATTGGAAGATTCAAGGAGTTCATTTGCAGCTCCTCTTAAGTGCTGGTGTGGTTCAACAAGATTTACCAAAAATTCATATGGGAGTGGATAGGCGTATTTGGATGCCTGATTTACAAGGTAAATTTTCTGTCAAGGCAGCAAGGGAGTTGATTAGGAAGAAATATCCTATTTTGAGGTAGGCATGGCTGTTATAGAAGAGGGTGGTGCATCCTTCATTGGCGGCTCAGAACTGGAAGTTTATTCGTGGTGCGTGTGCAACTCTTGATAAGGTACGCAGCAGATTCAAATTTCAACTTGCATCCAAATGTAGTGTGTGTCAGATTGAGGAGGAATCTCTCCAACATATTCTTTGGAGCTGTAATTTTGCGCGTCAAGCTTGGGAGTGGATTGAAGGTATTTTCAAAATTAAACCTCATTATGATATTATTACTTCTTCCCAAGAGGAAAAAAATCATAGACGTGCTCCTTTTCGTATTCAGAAGATGTGGTTTTCTCATCCGGATTTTTTGAAGATGGTGGAGTTATCTTGGATGGCGCCGGTGTATGGTAATCATGGTTTTATCTTTCCTTTCAAATTGAAGCGGTTGAAGGAGGCTATCAAGGTTTGGAATCAATATGTTTTTGGCAATGTCAATGCTAGATTAAAGCAAGCAACTCTTAAGTTTGAGGTAGCTAGTAGAAATTCAGATGATGATCCTTTTGATGTTTCTAAACTTAGTAATATGAATGATGCTCTTGTTGAGGTTCAAGATATTCAAAGGCAACAGAATATAATGTTAAAGCAAAAATCTAGAAATAAGTGGTTGTTGGAGGGTTATAGTAACACTTCTTTCTTTCACAACTCTATTAAATTTCGTAGAAGTGCTAATACAATCTCTGAGCTTGTTGCTGAAGATGGGAGTACTATTACCGAGCCGGTTTATCTTAGTGCTCATGTGGTTTCTTATTATCAGGCTAAATCCAATGGTGACGATAGTCAGGTTAGTGAAACTCTTTTTGATTATGATCATGAGTATATTACTGTGGAAGAGTTGCATATGTTGGATGCTATTCCTACTTGTGATGAGATTAAAAAGGCGGTTTTTCATTTGGGAGATGATAGTGCGCCTGGTCCTGATGGTTTCTCGGGGTGTTTTTATAGAAATTGTTGGGAGATTATTCATAGGGATCTGATTTTAGCGGTTACTTATTGCTGGTCTTCTAAAACCATTCCTAAGGGGGTTAATTCTAGTCTTATTCTTTTGCTTGCAAAGGTTAGGGGAGCTGCTAGTTTGAAGAACTTTAGGCCGATTGGTTTAAGTAATTTCTTCTTTAAGATTTTTACTAAAATCTTGGCTACGAGGCTTGGTAGTGTGTTGGGTAAGTTGGTGTCTGAAGAGCCGGTGGCTTTCATGAAGGGAAGGAATATCCATGAGAATATTAGTTTAGCTTCTGAGATGGTGAATGAATTGCACATCAAAAGGAAGGACGATAATTTGGGATTGAAGCTTGATATCTCTCAAGCTTTTGATACTGTGAGCTGGTCTTTTGTTCTTGAAGTTTTTAGAAGGTATGGTTTTTCTGAAGATTGGTGCTCTTGGATTTTTAAAATTCTGGAATCGGCGCGTATTTCTATTCTTCTTAATGGTAGTCCTGAGGGTTACTTCAAGATTAATAGGGGTTTACGGCAGGGGGATCCTCTTTCTCCTCTTATTTTTGTTTTGATTGAGGATGTGCTTAGCCGCAACATCACTAAACTCTTTCAGAATAAGGATATGTCTTATATGGTAAAGCGTAAGGGTATTGCTCCAACTCATTTATTCTTTGCTGATGATATTATGATTTTTTGCAAGGGAAATATGAAGAGTGTGAATAATTTGTTGAAACTTTTGGAGAGTTACCAGCAAGCCTCAGGTCAAAGGGTTTGTAGGGAGAAGAGCAAGATTTACTTTGGTGGTGGGACTTTGAGTAGGCGCCGGACCATTGTTGTTGATAAGTTGAATGATCAACTTTCGGTTCTGAAAGGTAAGATGTTATCTTTTCAAGATAGAGTTGTGCTTGTTAAGAATGTTCTTTAGAGCTATTCCATTCATAACATGGTTGTGTACAAATGGCCGGTAAAATTCACTCTTCAATGTGAGCGTGTGATTCGTAATTTTCTGTGGTCGGGTGATTCTAACCTTTCTAGAGCTTTTGTAGTAGGTTTCGATAAGATTTGTAGTCCTTTAAAGGAAGGTGGTCTTGGGATCACTAGCCTAAGGACTATGAATAAAGCTTTGCTGATGAAATTGTGGTGGTCTATAAAATCTTCTCGTAAGAGGTGGGCTCGGTTTTTGGAAGCCAAATTCACTTGTAGGGATGGTCGTATTAAGATGGCGGGGGTGAAATCTTCTATTCTTCGTGTTCTTCATTGGGTTCATAAGGAGATGGTGAATAACACGAAGTGTTTTATTGGTGACGGTAGGGATACTTCTTTATTCTTTGATATTTAGTATGGAAATACAACCTTAGCTAGTGTTTTAAATCGCACGGACTTAGACAGATTAGCTCGTGTATGTGATATTATTGTGCAAGGTGATTGGAAGATTCAAGGAGTTCATTTGCAGCTCCTCTTAAGTGCTGGTGTGGTTCAACAAAATTTACCAAAAATTCATATGGGAGTGGATAGGCGTATTTGGATGCCTGATTTACAAGGTAAATTTTCTGTCAAGGTAGCAAGAGAGTTGATTAGGCAGAAATATCCTATTTTGAGGGAGGCGTGGCTGTTATGGAAGAGGGTGGTGCATCCATCATTGGCGGCTCAGAACTGGAAGTTTATTCGTGGTGCGTGTGCAACTCTTGATAAGGTACGCAACAGATTCAAATTTCAACTTGCATCCAAATGTAGTGTGTGTCAGATTGAGGAGGAGGAGTCTCTCCAACATGTTCTTTGGAGCTGTAATTTTGCACAAAGAGCTTGTGAGTGGATTGAATGTATTTTCAAAATTAAACCTCATTATGATATTATTACTTCTTACCATGAGGCAAAAAATCATAGTGGTATTGTTAAGGATTTGTGGTTGGTAGTGAATTTGATTGTGCGTTCAGAATTATGGTTCACTAGAAACAAAAAAGTGTATCAAAAGAAGAATCCTTGTTGGTCTTTATTTCAAAAACGTGTTTTTAATTTGATGCAAGAATATTCAGTTCGTATGAAGAGTTTTATGCATAATTCTTTGGAAGACTTGAGAATTCTGGAGTTTTTTTCGAGTTCGGCATAGAAAAGTGAAGTTTACTGATCCCAAGGAGTGTTTTTGGTTTCCTCCTAATGCTAATGAATTGCTTTTGTGCACGGATGGCGCCTCAAGAGGTAATCCAGGGGTTGCGGGAGCTGGTGTTGTTGCAAGGAATGCAAATTGTGAGGTGGTTGGTGCTATGTGTATTGGCTTGGGAGTTACTTCTGCTTATTTGGCTGAATTGTATAGTATTATTGTGGGTATGGAGTGGGCAGTTCAGTGGGGATATGATTGCATTGTTATTAGATCAGATTCTACAAGTGTGTTGAAGGCTTTGGAAGAAGATAACGTTCCTTGGTTTGCTAGGCAAAGATGGATGGAAGTTAAAGGTTTATATGGTTCAATTCGTTTTGAACATTCCTTTAGAGAGGCAAATTTTGCAGCTGATACCATGGCAAAGCGTGGTTGTTTATTAGAGAATGGGGTTGGTATTCATTTTGAAGGTCGCGCAGTTTTCTTAAGTTCAATTGAATTCCCAAATGTAATTTATTATCGTTTTAAATAGGTTTTAGGAGTTTTTGGGGTCACATTGATCTCTTTTCTCCTATATCTATCTTGTAAATAACTTTTTTATCAATACAATTTCTTGACTTAGCAAAAAAAAAGATTACAATACATTTTTCAAGACTATTTCAGATAGATTTATGAAGTGCGTGCTAAATTCATTAGAGATCCAGTTTATATACAAGACTATTTCAAGGAAAAAAAAGAGGAACTAGATAGAATGTTAACTAAGAAGAAAGCTCAATCTCTTATTAAGCTTGTTCCGGGTGGTAATTATGCTTCAGATGAAAATGAAGAGGATTGTGACTATGCTGAAACTTATGATGATTATGAAGATGATTACAAAGAGACGTATGGTGACTATGATTTGACTCAAATTATTGCTGGTCTCATTCCCAAGAAGAAGAATTTTAGATTTGGAAATAAGGGGCGAAAACTTTTCTAATTTACCTAGTATTCTTCTTTATGTTGTTTATAAGTGTTTAGGAGCTTATTTTATGTGTTTTAAATTTTTTTTGCCCCTTTGGTTTATGGGGGTAGGGAGGCCTTGAGCCTCCCATTTTTTAATTCTTGTAATTACATTTTTTTTGCTTTAATAAACCATTTTGACCTACCAAAAAAAAAATTCAAAATTTTTCTGTTAAAGATGAGTTTATCTAGTTTACAATTTTTCTGTTAAAGATGAGCTTAACTTACAATTCAATATTCTTATGAACTCTTTCTTTTTGTGTTGGTTTTGTCTTTCTATTTGATTCAAGATAGATGAAATTTGATAGGATTTGGATTAGTTCTACTTGGTCTTTCGTCCTTCTTCTATAGTGAAATTTGACTTCCTTCATATATTCTTGAATCAACGTACATAGAAATGCAATTTTTACTAGACGTACTGCCTTAGAACATATTAATTGTGATTACAATACATTTTTCAAACTTTTTCTGTTAAAGATCACTTTATCCAGTTTTCAATTTAGTTTCAGAAATCAATTTCAGACTTATAACGAAGTGTGTAGACTTTTCTGAGTTAACGTATATAAAACTCAACATTTTTATGAACTCTTTCTTTTTGTGTTAGCTTTGTCTTTCTATTTGATTCAAGATAGATGAAATTTGTTAGGATTTGGATTAGTTCTGCTTGGTCTTTCATCCTTCTTCTATTGTGAAATTTGACTTCCTTCATATTTTCTTGAATCAACGTACATAGAAATACAATTTTTACTAGACGTATTGCCTTAGAACATATTAATTGTAATTTCAATACATTTTCAAACTTTCTCTGTTAAAGATGAGTTTATCTAGTTTAGAATTTAGTCTCAGAAATCAATTTCCGACTTATAACGAAGTGTGTAGACTTTTTGAGTTATTTTTTTTTTGCTAGGTCAAAATGGTTTATTAAAGCAAAAAAACGTAATTACAAGAATTACAAAATTGGAGGCTCTAGGCCTCCCCACCCCCATAAACCAAAGGGGCAAAAAAACTCTAAAAACTCATAAAATAAGCTCCTAAACACGAAAAAACATGCAAAAGAAGAAAACTAGAAACGTTTTCGTCCCTTATTTCCAACTCTAAATTTCTTCTTCTTGGGAATGAGACCAGCAATAACTTGAGTTAAATCATAGTCTCCATAAGACTCCTTGTAAACATCTTCAGAATCATCATAGGTTTCATCATAGTCATAATCCTCTCGATTTTCATCTGAAGCATAATTACCACCCGGAACAAGCTTAATAGGAGATTGTGCTTTCTTCTTAGTTGACATTCTATCCATTTGCTCCTTTTTTTTCCTTGAAATACTCTTTTCTAAAGGATGACTCTCTAATGAAATTAGCACGTACTTCATCATTCTGAATGGTGCTTGCCTCCTCTAGTTCCTCATTTGTTAAAATATTATTCATATCAAAAACACATTCGTCCAACCCGATTAGGCTAGGATTTTCTTCATTGGACCTAGAATTCGTAGCCATGATTTTCGCAGCTTGCTTGGCCACTTTTCGAGCTTGTTTCCTTGCTAGAATATCTGCATCAACTTCACCCCAATCTTTTGAACCCATACTAATATCCGAGTCCCTAGAATCATCTTGTTCCTCCTCCACCAAAGCCTTACTAGAATCATTAGTAAGGCCTAACTCAGATGCCAGGGCACCATATTTGTTATTCACCACTAATTCTGTTTGAAAAAGCGCATCCACAAAAGGAGTTTCAAAAGATTTAAATTTAAACGGAGTACCTTTGTTTGGGGAACTCTTACCCTTTACTTTTGTCCAATCCTCTTTCGATGACCCTGATTTAGTAATCAAGCCTTGAGAATTATTCACGACCTGATTATCAGCTTGCTTGGCCTGAATATTCTTATTCACAGACTCTTGTTTTGAAGAAGATTCTAAAACCGAGTCTTCTAAGGACCCTGGCTTTGTATTCAGACCATGAGAGATATTCACGGCCTGAGTATGACATTGCACGGACATAACCTCAGAGTTTTCATTGGACACGGGTTGTTGCTGAGTTTCCATAACCAAGTTGGATACGGAACTTACCTGATTATGCTTGGATAAGGACTCAGTGTTCTTTTTGGGCACGGAAGTTGGCTGAATCTCCAAGCCAGATTCCACGTTATTTCCTGACTCTTGCCTTATCCCGGTTTGAACTTGCGTAACAACTACATTAACTTCAGTAGCAGATTTAATTCGTGCAGCAATATCTTTTCTCGCAGCAATAGCATTCTTACACTTGATCAGTTTGAGCTGTGCTTCCTTATATTCTACAAAAGAGTTATTAAGCTCTTCCTCCAACAGTTTATCCTCATCGCACTCTTGAACTGTAGTATCCTTAGAAACAAAGTTACTATTTGTTGCCACTTCTGTCACATTCCCCTTCCCGGACTGAACACCTTCTCTTGCTGCAAGCTGCATGGTTTTCATGGGAAACAATAACTATACTCTCCTTACCAGCCTGCACATTATTGACGTTAACTGCATGGCATGCATGGGAAGTTTCACTAACTTCTTTCCAAACAGATTTGATTGATTTTCCTTCTTTGCCATTCTTAATGTTCACAGTAGGTGACTTCTTTTCAGCATTAGAACCTCCCAAAATTTTCGCAAGGAAATTCTCAAATTTGTGGCCCATAAACTTACAATGAGTGCAGAATTTGACATTCTCTAAGTCTTGAATTTCAATATACTTCCAGAACTCTTTTCCATTTGCCTTCAAGCGAATTCTTTTAGGAATCAACTTAGCAAAGTCAATATCAATGAGAACCGCAGCATAGTTTCCAACATCATGATCCAATGTCTTTTGATCAATAGCAATCGGTTTTCCAATAATTTTAGCAATGGAAAGAAGAATTTTCTTAGTCCATAACTCAATGTACAAACCAGGGAAACTTACCCAAACTGAAGCTTTTGAAGTTTGCTGTCTTTCTGGATCAAAATTTGGGTAAAAATTAACAACCCTAAGCTGTTGATTCTGTATAACCCAAGTATCACCATGCCATACACGTTCCTTGTCATCTGCTGAAGTTAACTTTATGATAAAGAACCTTTTTGTCATTGGAACTAACTTACATCTGCCAGCACCGAAACCCCATTGTTCCTCCAAACTCTTTTGAACATCAGTAAGTTTTAAGCCCTTAAAGTTCAATCTCCCAATGAGACTGAACTGAAATATATCACGTCCCTCTTGAAGAAGACTATTAGGCAAAACCAAAGATGGTTCTTCCAAAAATGTTGATGCCTCAGGGAGAGATAAGAAATCTGAATCTGTTAACATATAGGGTTTTTTACCCTTAACCAAATCAGCAAAAGATACCTTATTGTTCCCATGATTATTCACGTTTGAATCAGGGTTTTCCCCCATCCTAAATCACCAAATATGATCTAGAATGAAGGAAAAACGTTGATGAAAGTTGAAAACCCTAAAGAAAAAATTCGCCAATTTTTTGGAGAGAAAAATTCGCATCGACTTTTTGAGTTAACGTATATAAAATTTAACATTTTTATGAACACTTTCTTTTTATGTTGGCTTTGTCTTTCTATTTGATTCAAGATAGATGAAATTTGTTAGGATTTGGATTAGTTCTGCTTGGTCTTTCGTCCTTCTTCTATAGTAAAATTTGACTTCCTTCATATATTCTTGAATCAACGTACATAGAAAAGAAATTTTTACTAGACGTACTGCCTTAGAACATATTAATTGTGATTACAATACATTTTTCAAACTTTTTCTGTTAAAGATGAGTTTAAATAGTTTACAATTTAGTTTCAGAAATCAACTTCCGACTTATAACGAAGAGTGTAGACTTTTTTGACTTAACGTATAAAAAATTCAACATTTTTATAAACTCTTTATTTTTGTCTTGGCTTTGTCTTTCAATTTGATTCAAATAGATGAAATTTGTTAGAATTTGGATTAGTTCTGGCTGGTCTTTCATCCTTCTTATATTGTGAAATTTGACTTCCTTCATATTTTCTTGAATCAACGTACATAGAAATGCAATTTTTACTAGACTTAATGTCTTAGAACATATTAATTGTGATTACAATACATTTTTCAAACTTTTTCTGTTAAAGATGAGTTTATCTAGTTTACAATTTAGTCTCAGAAATCAATTTCCGACTTATACCGAAGTTTGTAGACTTTTTTCGAGTTAACGTATATAAAATTCAACATTTTTATGAACTCTTTCATTTTGTGTTGGCTTTGTCTTTCTATTTGATTCAAGATAGATGAAATTTGTTAGGATTTGGATTAGTTCTGCTTGGTCTTTCATCCTTCTTCTATTGTTAAATTTGACTTCCTTCATATATTCTTGAATCAACGTACATAGAAATGCATTTTTTACTAGACGTACTGCCTTAGAACATATTAATTGTGATTACAATACATTTTTAAAACTTTTTCTGTTAAAGATGAGTTTATCTATGAGAAAGAGGGGGTATAAAAACCACACCCAATATTTCGATTAGCAATCTATATGGACTAACTCCAATATACTTTCTAGAGAATCAACTAGACATTCAGACTCAATCTAGAGACAAGTATATCGAGGAGTTAATATCTCTCTCTTGATTTGATTTTACTCAAGCAAATTGAAATTTGCTAGTCTTTATCAAATACAAGGATAATAAACTTGGATGGTACCAACGACCAATATCCAAGGATCAATCACTTTCTAATCAACAACCAAAGGTTGGATTTCACAATTGATCGATACAAACGCACAACCTGTGATATTTCAATTATATAGAAAAATATAATACAAAATAGAAATAACACAGACACGAGGAAACCGCAAATGCAGAAAAACCCCGGGACTTAGTCCAGATTGAACACCACACTATATTAAGCCGCTACAGACACTAGCCTACTACAAACTAACTTCGGTCTGGACTGTAGTTGAAACCTAATCAATCTCATACTGATTCAAGGTACAGTTGCGCTCCTTACATCTCTGATCCCAGAAGGATACTACGCACTTGATTCCCTTAGCTGATCTCACCCGCAACAAAGAGTTGCTACGACCCAAAGTCGAAGAATTTAGCAAACAAATCTATATCACACAGAAAAGTCTACAAGGATAGATAAATCTGTCTCCCACAGATAAACCTAAAAGTTTTGTTATGTCTTTTGATAGAAATCAAGGTGAACAAGAACTAATTGATAAATCGGTCTTATATTCTCGAAGAACATCCTAGTATTATCAATCACCTCACAATAATCTAAATCGTATGGTAGCGAAACTAGATATTGCGGAATCACAAACGATGAGACGGAGATGTTTGTGATTTCTTTTTATCTTGCCCTATCGGAGATATAATCTCAAGTCAATTATTCAATTGAACTCGTACGATAGAAAATGGCAAGATCAGATCGCTCAACTACAAGAGAAGTAGTTTTGTCTGGCTTCACAATCCCAATGAAGTCTTTCAGTCGTTAATCGACAGGGTCTCGAGAAGAAACCTACGATTAAAGGAGAATCGACTCTAGCAAACCAACTAGTATCACACAGGAGGTGTGGGGATTAGTTTTGCAAAGTTGCTAGACGTCTCCTTATATAGTTTTCAAATCAGGGTTTGCAATCTAGGTTACCTTGGTAACAAAGCATTCAATAATCACCGTTAGATGAAAAACCTGATTTATCCAAGCTAATATCTTTCAATCGTTAGATCGAAACTTAGCTTGTCACACACAAATGAAATGTATTCATTTAGGTTTGAGTAACCATACCTAAACGTGTACATTGGTTGGTTCACAAATGGTTGACCAATGGTTAGCCATATGAGTGCTTTCATATTAACCGTATTCATCTTTCTCATAACTAGTTCAAATGACTCATAAGAACTAGTTCAAGAGTTGTTCAATTGCTTAGGTCTTTATACATAGACACAATTGAAACAAAATCGGTTTGATTCATTTGAATCAATTCATGAACAATGTACCACGGTTTGCAAAGATTACATTCCTTATAATTTATTGTTTTAAGTCCATGAACTACCGATTTGAGAAATAACTAGCTTGGGTACGCGTACGGGTATGCGTACCTTAGCTACCAGATTTTTGAGTTGGTTTTAGTTTCCAAACTCAGCAGACTTTTTCGGGTGAAACTAAGGTGACTGGTTTTTGAGTTCGTAAACTTCAAACTCAGCAAAATTTCGCGGACGTGAATTTCCGCCAGTACGCGTACGGGTACGCGTACCCAACCTGTTTCCTTCACCAATACTGCATGCACACATATGCACACACTTGGTTTCCGGCACATGGATTTATACACTAATGTGCGAACACACTATATGCTTACATCCATAGGTGGTTACATATTCTCAACTCTACATTTCAATCATTGAAACATTCTTCTATAATGTTATAACAGTCGTTAGACATAAAGAATCGACTATCGTCATCAAAGCTATTTTCAAGATTGAAACGTCATCATGACTTTCGTCACGGGTAAAGATGAAAATGGTTAAAGCAAAAGCTTACCAACACGTATTTCGAGAAAAAGATGGGCGAGTAAACTCGACTCAAAATAACAAATGTGTATGTAGGAAAACTATTATACTTATACGACTTTTGTTCCAAGAGTAGGAGATAGAGTAGATAGACTTTTGAGTGACAAGATGAGTTCAAGTCTCCACATACCTTTTGGTCGGATGAAGTTCCACTGGTTCCTTGAGTAGTTCTTCGTCTTTGCAAGATAATCGCCATGGAGTCTGTAGCTCAACTATTCCTAACTATCCTAGACCGAGACTTAGTCATAAGTACGCTAGAAATCAAGACGTATAGTTTTGATCACTAATATATATATATATATATATTTTATTTTGCTAGGTCAAATTTGATCACTAATATTGACAAACATGCTAGAGATAGCAACACATGCGAGTTCGACCGAGCAATGCTCTAACAATGACAAAACTATCAATACATATGGATTACAAAATAAATAAAACTTTGTAGCATCTCGTCCACATGCTTGATCTCCATGGTGCTTCAATGTTACTTGAAAACTTCGTTTTTCCAAATATTTTCATGATTCCATAGATGTTCAATTGAGCATCATATTTGTTGAAGTTCCGTAGCGATAACAATGAGAAAACAAAAGCTCTCGATCATTGTTATACAGTGTCATAGTATTATTACACAACATCAAAGTTCTCATATCATAACTTCGACAACAATACTATGGTGATATGTATCACTCCCCCTTAGTCAATACTTTCGTCTCAACATGAAAACCACTCCCCTTACATAATGACCCGTAAAGCACGTAAATCATATGTATTTGTAGTGTTAACTACACATTAATTCTCCCCCTTTTTGTCAATAAAATTGGCAAAGGTACGAAAACGGGATCCTAATGAAATCTCCACGAAGACGCTTCGTGACCAAAGAAAAGTACATATCAACTTGTTTAGATGCAATCATAAAGACGAGGCTAAATGCATTCATCAAGGAGTTTATAAAGATACAATATAACCCCTAAATTATTCCACAGCCACACTCCCCACAAAGATATGGAAATTAAGCGCAAGTTCAAAAGAACTCTCCCCCATTTGATGTCATTCCCAAGAGAACAACAAGAACGACCTTACTTTTACAAGAAAAGAAGGATTTTATTGGACACTAAAAACCATAAGGAATGATTTTCTATATCCAAAAAACTCAATTAAACTAACCACAAGAAAACCCATGATTAATTTAATCGGAATACACAACCAAAATAACCACAAACGAATCTATGATTAATCTAGTTGGAAATGCTCGACATAAGAGAACTTACCGAGCTACGACTAATTTCACCATAAAAGAAGTGATTAACTCAACCGTATTATGCTCAACACAAGAAAAACTTATGGAGCATTACAGTATACACATAAGATGTGGATCAGGGAATGATCAATACTGCGGCATATACAAGGATTCATTCTATTTTCATTATTATTTGCACAATGACATACAATAGACATAATCCTTGTAAACAAAAGATTTTAACCTATCTTCCATCAATAATTGACATAATAGGCTTAACTTTTTTTTGTCAAAAGTTCATCGATCTTGTATCAATACTTGCATATCGACGTATAAAAGAGATAACTTTTGACATCATATGGGACAGTAATAGTTCACGGACGCAAACACACATATCCCATAACATATTGCAATATATAAAACCATAAAGATTAATACTACAATCATCATCTTGCAAATCAATTTTTAGAATTTAAATAAATAAACCTAAAAAATAAAGATGAAAACAAAACGATGGGCATAGCTATGTGTACTCACAATAATGGTTATTCCAAACTCTAGTTATTCTTCCTAAGACATAAGAGATAAATTCTCATAAGAATACTTTCTAGGCAAAAATAATCTAATCACCAATGTAAAGAAGCACAAAAGGCTACTCATCATCTTCATCTTCGGAGATTACGAAGGAGGAACGAACTTTGTCCATGTCTTCTTTAATATCGGGATACTTGGTAGCAATCACAAGTAATTGTTCTTGAACACAACTTACTTTGGTATTCAATTTACAAACACATTTGTATATTTAGCGAAGAAGCTTCGTAGAAGAATCACTCGAGCCATTAGTTGTGTCATACCTTTGCCTCTTACAAGCATATTCCTTCATTCGATTGAAACTACACGGCCGAACAAGCTTGTGGGGTTCCAATGGAGTTCCCAATGGGTTCAATGGAGAAGTTGCGACAAATTCGCTCAATCAAGCATGGATAGCCTAACTTCTTGTCAACGGAAGTCATGTCTAACATTTGAAAAATAATGAAACCATAAATGTCAAGACCTTTGGTTTCCATCACAAGGTAATAGACCAATTCCGCAAACTCACGACTCCGACGAGAGTTCTCAATCGTGGAAGGACAAAGGTTAGAAATACCCAATTTTCCAAAAGACCTTAAAGGAAAATCTAGTTGATTAGTAGGAAATTTTCCTCCATTCCACACAACACTCTTTCCACACAGCTCTTTTGAAATAGTTTCTTGTGAAGGTCGTTCATCACTTGGTCTAGGAAGGCAAAATCTCCCAACGGAATTCCGGTAATTTTCGAAATCAATTCTCTATTAACTAGAATCCTCACTCTATTAACCATGGTCTTGAATTCCATGTCCTCAGGGACAACATCATAAATGTTGGCATAGAAGATCCAGTAAGAGTGTCAAAACCTTCACCAAGACCATCAAAGATGTTTCCAAGCTTGAATTTTTCAAAACAAGTTAAATCATCCTTATGCCCACTTGTCAAATCCAATTTCTTTTCTAAAATATACCCAGAAGTAGAAATCTTTTCAAATACTTTGCTACAGCATTCATCCACAAATCTAATCCTAATAGAATTCTGATCAACAGAAAGATCAATTGATGAGGATGGAGATCCTAGGTTATATGAAAAACCTTTTGAACCCTTAACATTCTTCATGATTCTAGAAGGAAATAAGGGAGTGGGCAAGAGATTACTTACTTGAATTTTTATCTTAAATAATCTCTTCATAATTGTTCTTCAACAAGCTTTAATGGAGAGAAAACATGAACCCTAAAATAGTTCACGTACGCGGACTGTTTGGGGAGGAAGAAGAGTACGCGTACTCCAAACTTCTTTTATACCGACTCATGGGCTTGGACCCGTACACGGACCGCGACCCACTAAAGGTAAGTAGGTTTTTTGAAGGTACATACATTATTAAGGAAAGTATCTACTGAAAAGCTTAAAAAAGGAATTAAATCAAAATCAACCCGTAACTTGCCCCATCTCAAGTCATGTACAAATGGGGTGTAGATAAACCTCAAATCAGGTGTTTGGAAACTGCAGAGAATTTCTCATGCGAGTTTTTTGGTTGATATTTGTAGCCAGAATCAGAAGTATACTGATAATACTTAGAATTACTTGGGCTCCTTTTCT
Organism: Papaver somniferum; assembly: GCF_003573695.1. Taxonomy (NCBI): domain Eukaryota; kingdom Viridiplantae; phylum Streptophyta; class Magnoliopsida; order Ranunculales; family Papaveraceae; genus Papaver; species Papaver somniferum. Next base: position 67,193,026 of record NC_039368.1, on the reverse strand, counting down.
TATGACCAGGAATTGACCTTTTCTGATAAATGGTTCCTTTGCCAATTACATATGAACTCTTATTGACTCCACCTGAATTGGTGTTGGGAACAGTTTTTGCATAATCAAAAGATTTGACAGGCACAGAACTTTTATCAGAGAAGTTCAAATTTTCCAGGGAATTTAGTTTTTCTAAGAATTTCAAAACATTTTCAAACGCCCTAAATAGATCCTTGTCAATTGATCCTTTATGGTAGTATTCCTCAAAGAGATTAAGAGTAATTCTTGTGAAAGTCCATACCTTTGAGCATTGACTATGTTTTCTTTGAAAATTCTTTTTAATTTTTTCCTTAGATTGTTTTCTCACATCTAGATTTTTCGACATACTAGATGGAGTGTGATTATTATGAGGGACCGTAGGTCTAATGAATAATCTTTGAACAATATTTAAGGAGCTCTGGTGTGCGTTACAGATGCTATGAGAAAGTCTCCCAAAACGATTTCCCATAGGGATAGACTTTTGAGGATCGAGCAAACACAAACTTATAAGGTTTTAAGGTGTTTGCCTGCTCTGATACCAATTGAAAAAGCGGGGGTATAACAACCACACCCAATATTTCGGTTAGAAATCTGTATGGTCTAACTCCAAAATACTTTCTAGAGAATCAACTAGACAGTCAGACTCAATCTAGAGACAAGTATATCAAGGAATTAATATCTCTCTCTTGATTTGATTTTACTCAAGCGAATTGAAATCTACGAGTCTTTATCAAATACAAGGATGATAAACTTGGATGGTACCAAAGACCAATATCCAAGGATCAATCAATTTCCAATCAACAACCAAAGGTTGGATTTCACAATTGATCGGTACAAACGCACAACCTGTGATATATCAATTATATAGAAAAATATAATGTGGAATAGAAATAACACAGACATCAGAAATTTTGTTAACGAGGAAACTGCAAATGCAGAAAAACCCCGGGACCTAGTCCAGATTGAACACCACACTGTATTAAGCCGCTACAAACACTAGCCTACTACAAACTAACTTCGGTCTGGACTGTAGTTGAACCCTAATCAATCTCAGACTGATTCAAGGTACAGTTGCGCTCCTTACATCTCTGATCCCAGCAGGATACTACGCACTTGATTCCCTTAGCTGATCTCACCCAGAACCAAGATTTTCTACGACCCAAAGTCGAAGACTTTAGCAAACAAATCTGTATCACACAGAAAAGTCTACGAGGATAGATAAATCTGTCTCCCACTGATAAACCTAAAAGTTTGGTTCTGTCTTTTGATAAAAATCAAGGTGAACAAGAACTAATTGATAAACCGGTCTTATATTCTCGAAGAACAGCCTAGTATTATCAATCACCTCAGAATAATCTAAATTGTATGGTAGCGAAACTAGATATTGCGGAATCACAAACGATGAGGCGAAGATGTTTGTGATTTCTTTTTATCTTGCTCTATCGGATATATAATCTCAAGTCAATTATTCAATTGAACTCGTACGATAGAAAATGGCAAGATCAGATCGCTCAACTACAAGAGAAGTAGTTTTGTCTGGCTTCACAATCCCAATGAAGTCTTTCAGTCGTTAATCGACAGGGTCTCGAGAAGAAACCTACGATTAAAGGAGAATCGACTCTAGCGAACCAACTAGTATCACACAGGAGGTGTGGGGATTGGTTTTGCAAAGTTGCTAGACGTCTCCTTATATAGTTTTCAAATCAGGGTTTGCAATCTAGGTTACCTTGGTAACAAAGCATTCAATAATCACCGTTAGATGAAAAATCTGATTTATCCAAGCTAATATCTTTCAATCGTTAGATCGAAACTTAGCTTGTCACACACCAATGAAATGTATTCATTTAGGTTTGAGTAACCATACCTAAACGTGTACATTGGTTGGTTCACAAATGGTTGACCAATGGTTAGCCATATGAGTGCTTTCATATTAACCGTATTCATCTTTCTCATAACTAGTTCAAATGACTCATAAGAACTAGTTCAAGAGTTGTTCAATTGCTTAGGTCTTTATACATAGACACAATTGAAACAAAATAGGTTAGATTCATTTGAATCAATTTATGAACAATGTACCACGGTTTGCAAAGATTGCATTCCTTATAATTTATTGTTTTAAGTCCATGAACTACCGATTTGAGAAATAACTAGATTGGGTACGCGTACGGGTATGCGTACCTTAGCTACCGGATTTTGAGTTGGTTTTAGTTTTTAAACTCAGCAGACTTTTTCCGGTGAAAAAGTTCCGCCAGTACCGTACCTAAGGTGACTGGTTTTTGAGTTCGTAAACTTCAAACTGAGCAGAATTTCACGGACGTGAATTTCCGCCAGTACGCGTACCCAACCCGTCTCCTTCACCAATAATGCATGCACACATATGCACGCACTTGGTTTATGGCACATGGATTTATACACTAATGTGCGAGCACACTATGTGCTTACATCCATAGGTGGTTACATATTCTCAACTCTACATTTCAATCATTGAAACATTCTTCTATAATGTTATAACAGTCGTTAGACATAAAGAATCGACTATCGTCATCAAAGTTATTTTCAAGATTGAAACGTCATCATGACTTTCATCACGGGTAAAGATGAAAATGGTTAAAGCAAAAGCTTACCAACACGTATTTCGAGAAAAAGATAGGCGAGTACACTCGACTCGAAATAACAAATGTGTATGTATGAAAACTATCATACTTATACGACTTTTGTATCAAGAGTAGATAGACTATTGAGTGACAAGATGATTTCAAGTCTCCACATACCTTTTGGTCGAATGAAGTTCCACTGGTTCCTTGAGTAGTTCTTCGTCTTTGCAAGATAATCGCCATGGAGTCTGGAGCTCAACTATTCCTAACTATCCTAGACCGAGACTTAGTCATAAGTGTGCTAGAAATCAAGACATATAGTTTTGATCACTAATATTGACAAACATGCTTGAGATAGAAACGCATGCGAGTTCGACCGAGCAATGCTCTAACAATGACAAAACTATCAATACGTATGGATTACAAAATAAATAAAACTTTGTAGCTTCTCGTACACATGCTTGATCTCTTTGGTGCTTCAACGTTACATGAAAACTTCGTCTTTTCCAAGTACTCCCATGATTCCATAAATGTTCAATTCAGCATCATAGTTGTTGAAGTTCCGTAGCCATAACAATGAGAAAACAAAAGCTCTCGATCACTGTTATACAATGTCATATAATATTATTACACAACATCAAAGTTCTCATAACACACCTTCGACAACAATACTATGGTGATATGTATCACTCCCCCTTAGTCAATACTTTCGTCTCAACATGAAAACCACTCCCCCTTACATAATGACCTGTAAAGCACGTAAATCATATGTATTTGTAGTGTGAACTACACATTAATTCTCCCCCCTTTTGTCAATAAAATTGGCAAACGTACGAAAACGGGATCCTAATGAAATTTCCACGAAGACGCTTCGTGACCAAAGAAAAGTACATATCAACTTGTTTAGATGCATTCATGAAGCCGAGGCTAAATGCATTCATCAAGGATTTTATAAAGATACAAGATAACCCCTAAATTATTCCACAGCCGCACTCCACACAAAGATATGGAAATTAAGCGCAAGTTCAAAAGAACTCTCCCCCATTTGATGTCATTCTCAAGAGAACAACAAGAGCGACCTTACTTTTACAAGAAAAAAAGGATTTTATTGGACACTAAAAACCATAAGGAATGATTTTATACATCCAAAAAACTCAATTAAACTAACCACAAGAGAACCCATGATTAATTTAATCGGAATACACAACCAAAATAACCACAAACGAATCTATGATTAATCTAGTTGGAAATGCTCGACATAAGAGAACTTACCGAGCTATGACTAAGTTCACCATAAAAGAAATGATTAACTCAATCGTCTTATGCTCAACACAAGAAAAACTTATGGAGCATTGCAGTATACACATAAGATATGGATCAGGGAATGATCAATACTGCGGCATATACAAGGATTCATTCTATTTTCATCATTATTTGCACAATGACATAAAATAGACATAATCCTTGTAAACAAAAGATTTTAACCCATCTTCCATCAATAATTGTCAAAAAAAAAAAATCCATCAATAATTGACATAACAGGCTTAACTTTTGTTTGTCAAAAGTTCATCGATCTTGTATCAATACTTGCATATCGACATATAAAAGAGAACCTTTGACATCATATGGGACAGTAATAGTTCACGGACGCAAACACACATATCCCATAACATATTGCAATATATAAAACCATAAAGATTAGTACTACAATCATCATCTTGCAAATCAATTTTTAGAAATTAAATAAATAAACCTAAAAAATAAAGAAGAAAACAAAACGATGGGCATAGCTATGTGTACTCACAATAATGGCTATTCCAAACTCTAGTTATTCTTCCTAAGACATAAGAGATAAATTCTCATAAGAATACTTTCTAGACAAAAATAATCTAATCACCAATATAAAGAAGCACAAGAGGCTACTCATCATCTTCATCTTCAGAGATTACGAAGGAGGAACGAACTTTGTCCATGTCTTCTTTAATATCGGGATACTTGGTAGCAATCACAAGTAATTGTTATTGAACACAACTTACTTTGGTATTCAATTTACAAACACATTTGTAAATTTGGCGAAGAAGCTTCGTAGAAGAATCACTCGAGCCATTAGTTGTGTCACACCTTTGCCTCTTACAAGCATATTCCTTCATTCGATTGAAAGTACACGGCCGAACAAGCTTGGGGGGTTCCAATGGAGTTCCCAATGGGTTCAATGGAGAATTTGCGACAAATTCGCTCAATCAAGCATGGATAACCTAACTTCTTGTCAACGGAAGTCATGTCTAACATTTGAAAAATAATGAAACCACAAATGTCAAGACCTTTGGTTTCCATCACAAGGTAATAGACCAATTCCGCAAACTCACGACTCCAACGAGAGTTCTCAACCGTGGAAGGACAAAGGTTAGAAATACCCAATTTTCCAAAAGTCCTTAAAGGAAAATCTAGTTGATTAGTAGGAAAATTTCCTCCATTCCACACAACACTCTTTCCACACAGCTCTTTTGAAATAGTTTCTTTTGAAGATCGTTCATCACTTGGTCTAGGAAGGCGAAAATCTCCCAACAGAATTCCGGTAATTTTCGAAATCAATTCTCTATTAACTAGAATCCTCACTCTATTAACCATGGTCATGAATTCCATGTACTCAGGGACAACATCATAAATTTTGGCATAGAAGATCCTAGTAAGAATGTCAAAACCTTCACCAAGACCATCAAAGATGTTTCCAAGCTTGAATTTTTCAAAACAAGTAAATCATCCTTATGCCCACTTGTCAAATCCAATTTCTTTTCTAAAATAAACCCAGAAGTAGAAATCTTTTCAAATACTTTGCTACAGGATTTATCCACAAATCTAATCTTAATAGAATTCTGATCAATAGGAAGATCAATTGATGAGGATGAAGATCCTAGGTTGTATGAAAAACCTTTTGAACCCTTAACATTCTTCATGATTCTAGAAGGAAATAAGGGAGTGGGCAAGAGATTACTTACTTGACTTTTTATCTTGAAGAATCTCTTCACAATTGTTCTTCAACAAGCTTTAGAGAAAACATGAACCCTAGAAATAGTTCACGTACGTGTACTCCAAACTTCTTTTATACCCACTCATGGGCTTGGACCCGTACACGAACCGCGACCCACTAAAGGTAAGTAGGTTTTTTGAAGGTACATACATTATTAAGGAAAGTACCTACTGAAAAGCTTAATAAAGGAATTAAATCAAAATCAACCCGCTACTTGCCCCATCTCAAGTCATGTACAAATGGGGTGTAGCTAAACCTCAAATCAGGTGTTTGGCAAGATCAGATCACACAACTACAAGAAAAGTTGTATCGGTCTGGCTTCACAATCCCAATGAAGTCTTTAAGTCGTTAACCTGGTTTTAGAAGAAGAAACCCCAAGGTTATAAAGGAGAATTGACTCTAGATTATGCAACTAGTATCACACGTAAGGTGTGGGGATTAGGTTTCCCAGTTGCTAGAGTTCTCCCTTATATAGTCTTTCAAATCAGGGTTTGCAATCAATGTTAGCTTGGTAACAAAGCATTCTATATTCACCGTTAGATGAAAACCTGATTAGATTCAAGCTAATATTTCTCAACCGTTGGATCGAAAACTTCGCTTGTTACACACAAATGAAATGTCCAATTTTGGGTTTATGTAACCGTTCCCAAACATTAACATTTGTTGGTTCAACAATAGTTAACCAAATGGTTAGTCATATGATCACTTTCATATCCACCATATTCTTCTTCACCATAACTAGTTCAAATGACTCAAATGAACTAGTTAGAGAGTTTTTCAATTGCTTAGATCTTATGTAACTACACAAGACACAATCGAAGCAAAAACGGTTTGATTCACTCGAATCGGTTCATGAACTTTATAGCTACAGTTTGCAAAAGCATTCCTTAGTTTATATAAACACGAGTTCCAGAACAACCGATTTTAGATATAACCTGCTCAAGTTCGCGGACTGGGTTTGCGGACTTAAGCTCACGGAAGGAGTTCACAAACTCCAGTAGAAATTCTCGGGTCGAGAACTTCCGCCAGTTCGCAGACTGAGTTCGCGGACTTGGCTCACTCCACATTCCGTTTCTCTTGATCAACAAAGTTCGCAAACTTTGGTTCAAGGAATAAGGACTTATACATATATGTGTTTCCACAACAATGCTTATATCTTCCAATGGTTTATAATCTAAACTCTCATTTCAATCATTGAAACATTCTCAGAGGACGTTATATAGTCGTTATTCACAGACCATTTTTCGTTAGAGAAATTTTCAAAGTGATTGAAACATAACATGACATTCGTCACTAGGTAAAGATGAATTTGGCTAAAGCGAAAGCTTACCAACACATATTTCGAGAAATAGATAGGCGAGATAAACTCGGCTCGAAATAGCAAATGTGTATAAACAAAGTTTATATATCAAAACGACTTTTGTCTCAAGAGTAGGAGATAGAGTAAATAGACTTTTGAGTGATAGATAAGTTCAAGTCTCCACATACCTTTTAGTCGATGAAGATCCATCGGTTCCTTGAGTAGTCCTTAGTCTTGTATGATGATTGCCATGGAGTCTTGTTTTTTTGGTAAGTCGAAAAATAGTTACGCGTCTGCCAGGATCAAAATGAGATGGAGGTGCAGGGAAACGAAACCATGGAGTCTTGAGCTCAACTACACTTTCTAACCTAGTCCGAGACCTTTAGCTATATAGTCTAGTAATCAAGACTTATAGTTTTGATCACTAACATTGACAAACATGCTTGAGATAGCAACGCATGCGAGTTCGACCGAGCAATGCTCTAACAATCTCCCTCTTTGTCAATTTTAGTGACAAAATTATTAATACATATGGAATACAAAAAATAAATAAATTAACTTTTGTAGCTCCTATTACACATGTCTAATCTTCAGCATTACTCGAAATCTTCGTCACTTCCAAGTACTCCAATGATCCCAAAGGTTGTAAGTTTAGCATCATCGTTGTTGAAATCCGTAGCTATAACAACAAGAAAACAATAGTTCTTAATCATTGTTATACAGTGTCATAGTATCATTGTACATCGTCAAAGTTCAATTGTATTACAACTTTAACAACAATACTATGGTGATATGTATCACTCCCCCTTAGTCAATACTCCATGTCACATGGAAACCACTCCCCCTTACATAATGGTCCGAAAACCATATGTATTTGTAGTGTGGACTACATATTAATTCTCCCCATTTTTTTCAATAAAATTGGCAAAGGTACAAGAATGGGATCCTAATGAAATTTCCGAAAGAGACATTTCATGACCAAAAGAAAGAAACACATATCATCTTATTTAGATGCAATCATAAAGCCGAAGCTAAATGCATTCATCAAGGAGTTTAAAGATACAAGATAACCCCTATAATATTCCACATCCGCACTCCCCAAAAAGATTTGGCAATTAAGCGCAAGTTCAAAAAGAACTCTCCCCCATAAAACGTCATTCCCGAAGGAACAACAAGAGAGACCTTAATTTCGAAAGAAAAGAAGGATTTCTTTGGACAACAGATCACATACAAGTATGAATTTGAATCCAAAATATTCAATTAAACTAACCACAAAAGAATCCATGATTAATTTAATCGAAAAATGCTCAAACATAAGTGAACTTATGGAGACTTAAAAAACTCAATTAGATTAGTCACAAAAATTAATCAATTTAATTGGTCATACTCGACATAACATAATCTATGGAGCAATGACTAAGTTAATCATGAAAATAATCAAACCAGTCAAAAACGCTCAAACATAAAAACTTACAGATTCATAACAAAATAACCAAACAAGATGATTAATTTAGTTCAAGAATGCTCGACATAAAGTACCTTACGGAACAACAAGGTGAGGAACCACCGCCCAAGGTGAGTGCTAATTTATCTACTCAGTTAACAAAGGAAGAACGAGAGATTTTTTGTACAATTACAAAATTTGATATTCAACAAAAATATTTAAAGGATTCTTCTTTTAGAAAGGAGTACGTCAAGGAGACAAAACATCAATTAAAAAGAATGAAGACTCCAAAGAAGAAAACTAAAGGTGGAGACACTTGAGTTTGAGGTTTTGAAGAAATTTAGGCATTTTGTCTTTTTTTCTTTGTTCTTATTTTAGTTATGAGTGTCTTGAGCTTTTTTTGGCTTCTGGAGAAGTTATTTTTAGTTTCAAATAGTTTACAAGTTTTTGGGGTTTTCTGACCTCTTTTCTTGTAAACTTCTTCTGTAAATTTTGATATTTATTAATACATTTTTGACTTATCAAAAAAAAAAACCTTACGGAACAACAACATAGCTAATCATAAAAACAATCAACTTGGTTGTGTAGTGCTCAACATAAGACACATTACGGAGCCTCACAATAATACATATAATATGGAACAGGGAGATCAGCGGAATACACAAGGATTCATTCTATTTTCCATCACAATTTGCACCATGACATACAATAGACATAATCCTTGGAAACAAAAGATTTTAACCTATCTTCCATCAATAATTGACAATATAGGCTTAACTTTTGTATTTGTCAAAAGTCCATTCATTCTTTTATCAATATAAGAATATCGACTTACGAAAGACTTTACTTTTGACAAGATATGGGACAATCATAGTTCACGGACGCAAACACACATATCCCATAAGCAATTGCAATATATAAATCCATAAAGATTAATACTGCAAAAATCATCTTCCAAACAAATTTAGAATTCAAACCAATAAATCTAAAAAACAAGAAGATGAAAACGTTGGTCATAGCTATGTGTAATCACAATCATGGCTATTCCAAACTCTAGTTATTCTTCTAAACAAAACAAGAAAATAGAATATTTACTAGGCAAATAATAAAAATATCTAGAATAAAACCAGACTCCTATGCCAAAGATGGACACGTACTGAAGTCAAATAGACGATTCAGGATCCTCATGAGTCTTGAGGTTTTCAAGCTTGTGAACGACAGCATCTTTAGAAAAGATATCCTCATTGAATATGTCTTTAATTTGTGCTTTTATGAGACCAAGGTCAGACGTAACCTTTTCCAACTCAGTTCTTAACACATTAAGACTCTTCAAGGTATCAACAAGCTGCAGTTTTTCTTCTTTGTAATACTTAATAAAGTCATGAACCACTTCAGCAGAGATCATATCCTCCTTCTCAACATCCTCATGAGTATAGGCATAGTAACATGAGGCATTAGGATGACCTTCATCTACAAGGGTTCTTTTCTTCCTTCCTTCGGACACAAAACCAATACCTTTATCAAGAAAGCCTTTTGCAAAACCAAAAGCTCGTGAAGAGGACGACATTCTTGATAAATAAAATAACCTAGAGTATGCAAACGTGACTCAGAGGTTTGGTATATATATGGTTTCTTAGGGAAGAAGACCTTTAGGGTTTGCAAACCGTTGACTCGTGATGGTAACTCGTGTACACATACGAATACATCATGGCCCATAAGGAATAAAACAACAGAAAAACTTTTGCTACATGAGAATTCATAAATGGCTCAATAAATTCCTTACCATAGGAGTAATTTAGAGCACAAGTGTAGCAGTCCACAAAGTTGCAAAAGAATTGCAAAAAGAGAGAAACGATACTAGACAACACAAATACTTCTTAGGCAATATTGTCTGCAAACACTAGTTTAGCTATAAGCGATAAGAGGATAGCTCAACTAAGCAGAATATCAAATTGCCATAGTATACCTGATTTTTACACATCTTGCTCAACAGGATTTTTATGAGCAAGTTCTTAACCCTTGTGATTAATTAGCACAAGTATGAGCTCTGGGCTCATTAAAAGAACTGTGTTTATGATCGAGTCTCTTTTTCCTTCTGAATCTAGAGAGGGATCCCTTTTGATGTGAGAAATTATCATAAAACTTACTGTCATCAAAATACGAGACATAGTTAGAGTTCTTACCAGAAGAATATTGACTTGAGGAGGATGACAACCTGTCGACAATTTCTTTATATATCCTTCAATTATCTCCATCAGGTTATTTCTCATATCATCAATTTTTCTTCTTTCTTCTGGAATTTCGTTCACATTAAGGGAAATGTTATTTCCAGAGGAAACGACATGATCTTTCCTTAGACGATTCTTGTTAAGACTCCTATTCTGCTTTAGAGCATTTGAGGAACTCATCGAACTGACCTTCCTGGTACATACACAGGGTAAGTACGAAAACCAACTGGTTTAGACATATGAATGTCAGTTAAACCTTTGAGAATTAAGTCTAAGGTGTGTTGAAGTTGAACCAAGGAGGTTTTATTCAACCTTGAGTTTCTCTTTTGTTTAACAGAGCCTTTTGCATCGCAAAAGAGGCATACTTTCTGATCACAAGAGTGATTAGACAAGGTAGTCTTAGCAACCTCGTTAGGAGATTTCTTCATTCCATGTGATGTGGAACATCCTTGATCAATGGGAAATTCAGACACATTCTTTTTAAAAGGAAGGGATTCCAATTTCACCTCTGGAGCTGGAAGGTTTTCAGGCGTAGCAGAAGTGCTTGGTATATTAGACTGCTTAGAGCATCCTTGAATAGAGAGTTTACTCAAGCGATATTCAATTTCCAAAGCATCCTTTGTGAGGCTACCCTCAAGAGTCGTACGTGAAGAATGATCTTCAGTATTTTGTTTGAATTTGCAGTCTCTTATTATACCAAGCAGAACATCGACATGGTGTTTTAACCGATTAAATCTATCATCTTGGATTCTAGCAAGATTTAGAATCAAGACACACTCTTCATCTGTTTCCCATTCATTAGAGAGGAAGACTCTTTTGAAGGGTAATCGGAAATACTCATTTCGGAGCCTGTATGTCTTGTTGGAACACATGGTTCGTCTATATTCGAGATCGAAGAATCTTTCTCTCTAATAGAATTAGACAAGACAGAGCCTTTATTTTTGGTCACGTGTTTATCAGAGATACTATCGTCCATCCTCAGATCGCTACAAACACAGACTTGTAAGGTCTTCAACGTGTTTTCCTGCTCTGATACCAATTGAAAAAGCGGGGGTATAACAACCACACCCAATATTTGGCTTAGCAATCTGTATGGAAAAACTCCAATAAACTTTCTAGAGAATCAACTAGACAATTAGACTCAATCTAGATAAAAATTATATCAAAGAGTTTATATCTCAATCTCTCGATTTGATATATACTCAAGCAAATAGAAATCTGCGAGTCTTTATAAAAGAGAGATAACTTGGATGGTATCAAAGACAAATATCCAAGTGTCAATCAATTTAAATCAACAACCAAAAGGTCGGATATTCTAATTGATTGAACAACGCACAACCTGTGATATTTCAATTATATAACAAAATATAATGCGGAAAAAAAATTACACAGACACCAGAATTTTGTTAACGAGGAAACCGCAAATGCAGAAAAACCCCGGGACCTAGTCCAGATTGAACACACACTGTATTAAGCCGCTACAGATACTAGCCTAATCCAAACTAACTTCGGTCTGGACTGTAGTTGAACCCCAATCAATCTCACACTGATCCAAGGTACAGTTATGCTCCTACGCGTCTGAACCCAGCAAGACGCTACGTACTTGATTACCTTAGCTTATCTCACCCACAACTAAGAGTTGCTACGACCCAAAGTCGAAGACTTTAATAAACAAATCTGTATCACACAGAAAAGTCTATGGTAATAGATAAATCCGTCTCCCACGGATATACCTGCGAGTTTTGTTCCGTCTTTTGATAAGTCAAGGTGAACAGGAACCCATTGATAAACCAGACTTATATTCCCGAAGAACAGCCTAGTATTATCAATCACCTCACAATAATCCTAATCGACGCAGCGAAAAAAGATAATGTTGAATCACAAACGATGAGACGAATATGTTTGTGATTAATTTTCTATCTTGCCTATCGGAGATATAAATCTCAAGCCAATTATTGTAATTGTACTCAAAACGATAGAATCAACAAGATTAGATCACACAACTACAAGAAAGGTAGTATCGGTCTTGCTTCACAATCCTAATGAAGTATTTAAGTCGTTAACCTGGTTTTAGAAGAAGAAAACCCAAGGTTAAAGGAGAATTGACTCTAGCTTATGCAACTAGTATCACACGTAAGGTGTGGGGATTAGGTTTCCCAGTTGCTAGAGTTCTCCCTTATATAGTCTTTCAAATCAGGGTTTGAAATCAATGTTAGCTTGGTAACAAAGCATTCAATATTCACCGTTAGATGAAAACCTGATTAGATTCAAGCTAATATTTCTCAACCGTTGGATCGAAAACTTCGCTTGTTACACACAAATGAAATGTCCAATTTTGGGTTTATGTAACCGTTCCCAAACATTAACATTTGTTGTTTCAACAATAGCTAAATGGTTAGTCATATGATCACTTTCATATCCACCATATTCTTCTTCACCATAACTAGTTCAAATGACTCAAATGAACTAGTTAGAGAGTTGTTCAATTGCTTAGATCTTATGTAACTACACAAGACACAATCGAAGCAAAAAAGGTTTGATTCACTCGAGTCGGTTCATGAACTTTATAGCCACGGTTTGCAAATGAATTCCTTAGTTTACATAAACATGAGTTCAAGAACAACCAATTTTAGATATAACCTGCTCAAGTTCGCGGTCTGGGTTCGTGGACTTAAGCTCACGGAAGGAGTTCACAAACTCCAGCAGAAATTCTCGGGTCGAGAACTTCCGCCAGTTCGCGGACTTGGCTCACGCCACATTCTGTTTTTCTTGATCAACAAAGTTCGCAAACTTTGGTTCAAGGAATAAGGACTTATACATATATGTGTACAAATACAATCGCTTGTTCGATAAGACCAAAATAAAGATCAGAATTAACTCTATTTTTCTCATCAGGTTCTAATTATTCAAATAATAACTTAGACCTTTCACTTTTAAACAAGACAAGTACTAGGTTAGTTAACTAGCATTTCTTGTTAAGGCATTCGATTAGACTTGAATAACCGAAACCTCCACTTTGATAAGTCTAACTAAGATCAGAATTGACTTAGTTTCTCTTATCCGGAATCGATTTTTTTTTTTTTTTTTGCTAGGTCAAAATGGTTTATTAAAGCAAAAAAACGTAATTACAAGAATTACAAAATGGGAGGTTCTAGACCTCCCCACTCCCATAAACCAAAGGGGAGAAAAAAACCTCTAAAAACTCATAAAATAAGCTCCTAAACATTAAAAAATTAGCATAAAGAAGAGAACTAGGAAATTAAAATCGTTTTCGTCTTGCAACTCTAAAATTCTTCTTCTTGGGAATGAGATCATCAATTATTTGAGTTAAATCATAGGGATCCTTGTATTCATCTTCATAATCATCATAGCCATAATCCTCTTCATTTTCCTCTAAAGCATAATTACCACCTGGAACAAGCTTAATAAGAGATTGAGCTTTCTTCTTAGTTGACATTCTATCCATTTGCTCCTTTTTTCCTTGAAATAATCTTGTCTAAAGGCTGGATCCCTAATGAATTTAGCATGCACTTCATCAATCTGAATAGTACTTGCTTCCTCTAATTCCTCCATAGACAAAATATTACCCATATCAAAAACATTTTCCTCCAACCCTGCTTGAATATCCTTGTTATGCTCACGGCTTGGACTGTCCTCATTATACTTTGAATTTATAGCCATGATCTTGGAAGCTTGCTTGGCCACTTTTCTAGCTTGCTTCCTGGATAGAATATCTGCATCAACTTCACCCCAATCTTTCGAACCCATACTATTGCTCGAGTCACTAGAATCATCTTGTTCCTCCTCCACCAAAACCTCACTAGAATCATTAGAAAGGCCTAACTCAAATTCTAGGGCACCATACTTGTTATTTACTACTAATTCTGTTTGAAAAATCTCATCCACAGAAGTAGTTTCAAAAGATTTAAATTTAAAAGGAGTACCTTTGTTTGGAGAGCTCTTACTCTTTACTGTTTTCCAATCCTCTTTAGATGATCCTGGTTTAGAATTAGAAGCAGTAATAGAATTCAAAACTGAGATAGACCCTGGTATAGTCACGGCCTGAAGATGAGTTTGCTTGGACTTACTCTTGGTCATAGATTCAGGCTTTGAAGAAGTATCCAAATCAGCCACGGCCTGAATATGAGTTGTTGTTGTTTGCTTGGATACGGAAAAATCTGTACGATCAGCAAACTCCAAATCCTTGTTGTACTCGGACTGTCTATCCACTAGCTTGGCCTTAGCTTGCTTAGACACAGACATATTTTCAGACTTGTTCACTGACACGGAATTTCCAGATTTAGAAATAAACTCGTTTCCTGCCTTATTAGGATTTATGGATATTCCTTCCAAAACCACAACTGACGTGCCTTCCAAATTTTGCTTAGACACGGAATTGTGTTCAGAGTTTTGGTTTGGCACTGAAGTTGTATCATTCTTAGTCCCAGACAATGAATCCAAACTGGAGTCTTTTGATGTCCCAGAACTTGCAACTTTACGTACAACAACGTCTGCTTTTGATGCAATTGCATTCTTACACCGGATCAAATTGAGTTGTGCCTCACGATAATCAATAAAGGCTTTATATAGTTGCTCCTCCAACTTCTTAGCTTCAACATTCTCATGAACTAGATCAATGATCTCCTTCCCAGACTGATCAATAACCTCATTATCATTACCATTACTCACCATATTTCTTTGAACATTGTCTACTGCAGTTTTTGTATTTGCTGCAGTATCTTCTTTACTGACGTTATCTGCATGATTTTCATGGGAAATAATATCGTCAGTTTGAGGTTTTTTAACTTGCCACATTTTTTTGTTTTTTGGATTGCTATCTGCTGTATCATTCAAAACTCATTTCCCATCCATAAGTGAATTCCCTAATATCTTACGAGCTGCCTGACAGTTCTCAAATTTATGACCCATAAATTTGCAATGAGAACAAAACTTAACATTCTCCATATCTTGAACTTCCACATATTCCCAGAACTCCTTACCATTGGCTGTAAGATATATTCTTTTAGGAATCTCTTTTGCAAAATCAATGTCAATAAGAACAGCAGCATAATTACCAACATCATGATCCAACGTTTTCTGGTCTATAGCAATTGGTTTACCAAGAATTTTTGCAATAGATAGAAGAATTTTTTTTGTACATAATTCAATGTATAAGCCAGGGAAACTCACCCAAAATGTAGCATGAGACGTGGTTTGCTTTTCAGGATCAAAATTAGGGTAAAATTTCATAACCCTAAGGGTTTGGTTCTGAACCTTCCATGAATCTCCATGCCATACACGCTCTTTATCTTCCGCAGAAATCAACTTGATGATGAAAAACCCCTTAGTCATAGGAACAAGCTTGCATCTTCCATCACCAAAACCCCATTGTTCTTCCAAGCTTTTTTGGACCTCATTAAGTTTCAAACCTTTAAAGTTCAGTCTTCCAATAAGACTAAACTGGAAAATATCCCTCCCTTCTTTTGTTAGTTCTAAAGGTAAAAACTAACGCTGGTTCTTCAAGGTATGAAGACACCTCTGGAAGGGATAACAAATCAGAATCTGTTAACATATAGGGTTTTTTCCCCTTGACTAAATCAGCAAACGTAGCCTTATGAACCCCATTAGATTTCGTGGAAGAAACAGGGTTTTCCCCCATCCTAAATCACCAAAAGATGATCAAGGATGAAGGAAAAACGTGAAAAAGTTTCAAACCCTAGAAAAATCTCCTTTGGAGAGAAAAAATCGCATGAGAGAGAAAAAAATCGCATGAGAGAAAAACGACTTATCCGGAATCGAATTGGACTAAACAATTGATCCCGAAAACCTTTTTATTAAGCCATAATAAAACCAAATAAAACAACTTGCTTAATTATTTACCTCAACCGGAAGCAATTGAAACAAACATAGACATTATAGTACCGCAATTGCACCGAAATTTCGTAAGCCTAAACAATTGATACCAAACCATAAAGAAAGATAACAATAGTTTTTCTTAACCAGAAACAATTGAATCACACACACATCCATACACAAATAGTGGAATAAACATCAATTGTACCGAAATTTTGTTAAGCAAAAGCAATAAATATATGCAATAAAATCAGGCTTTTCTTAAACAGGAAAACGATTAACTAACAAATTCCGCATCCTCTTCACCCATTTCTTCACATCTTTCAGGGGTAGAATATCACTGTGTTGTCATCCTCTTGCAAGACAAAAGAACAACAACAAATACCAACCTTTACTAGAGAAATGTTGAAAATCGATTTTAACTAATGTGATGCAAAAGTTGAAAACCCGAAACACAAATGCTTTTACGCTAAACCAAAAACGATTCAACATATTGTGACTTTTTCACACATGAGTTTCAATCGGAACTCCTTATGATCCTTTGATAAAGCCTACCAACATGGGCTAGAACTTAATCCTGCTAAACCAAAAAGTCACCCAAACCATAAGGGTTCACACCATATGAGATCGAATATTATGGTTATGAAAACCCAAGTCAAACATCCCGTAAATATACATAGCAATAAAATAAAGCATTCAAGCACAGGCTATGTAATCGAAAACTATCACAAGAAAAATTATAAAATAATAATTTTATTCATAAATAATATATAGTTTCATAATAGACTTTATTGAAATAATCAAAAACTAATGTCTATTTTCCCTCTTGAAGACAAATTAATCTTCATTTGTTTGCTCATCAGAATCTTCTTCAGAGTCTTGTTTTTATTCACCTTTTAGAAACTCATTATTGATCACTAGGATTCCTTTAAGAGTTTCCGGATCATCTCTATAGGCAAAGGCCAACTGTTTCTGAATACAGTCTAATTGTCTCCCAAGACGTAAAATGTGGAACATGAGATCTCCATTGATATAGATTTGATCATATGAGATACTAGATCCCTTTTGAGTCCCACTCATCCGCTTGATAATTCCTTGAGAGATAGTTTTAGTGTTTTTCTCATCTCCAAAGTTGTTCCCCATTGAGTTTTCACACATCTTGGTGATGAGACAGGGATATCCAAGATTTCTATGGAATGTTGTGGTATTGATGGATTCAATGATTTTAATCATTTGATTTATAATTAATCCACATATATCAAAAAAAAAATTTTGCCTTCAGGAGGTAGTATACAGATTCAACAAATTCTTTACTCCATTGTGAAGAATCTCTTGTACAAGAAAAAGGGTTGCTACAGCAAGTTTGCCGAAAATCCTTAAGTAGAAGGGTACATCTTTAGTTAGCATCTTTACCTTTTTCCATTCAACAGTTTTACCAGTGATAAGTTTTGAAATGTTATCGTGCTCAATTTCAGAGGTGGTAGATGCGAAATTTTCTCTCCAAAATTCTTTGGCGATTTTTTTAGGGTTTCATATTTCTCACGTCCATTCCTTCATCTTGGATCATCTTTTAGGTGATTCAAGACGGGGGAAACTTCTGATTCTTCTAAGAATCCTAATGAGAATAAAATCGTGTCTTTTGCTGATTTGGTTAAGGGTAAAAAACCTTATATGCTAAACGATTCTAATTTACTATCTCTACCTGATGCATCTTTGTATAAAAGGAACCAGCCTTGGATTTACCTTTAGAACTTACACAATAAGTGCGTGAGACTTTTCAATTCAGTCTTATTGGGAGACTGAATTTTAAAGGGTTAAAACTTAATGAAGTTCAGAAAGTTTTAGAAGCGCAATGGAAACTTGGTGATAGGAGGAGTAAGTTGGTACCAATGACAAAGGATTTTTTCATCATCAAGTTAACTACAGCTGAAGACAAAAAAATATGTTTGGCATGGTGATACGTGGGTAGTGCAGGATCAACAACTTAGAGTTTTCAATTTTTACCCTAATTTTGATCCGGAGAGACAAAATACTTCTTGTGCTACTGTTTGGGTAAGCTTCCCTGGCTTATACATTGAATTATGGACGAAAAGAATTCTATTATCCATTGCTAAAATTATTGGTAGGTCGATTGCTATTGATCAGAAAACTTTGGATCATGATGTTGGGAACTATGCTGCTGTGCTTTTTGATATATGATTTTGCTAAACCAATTACCAAAAGAATTCGTTTGAAAGCTAATGGCAATGAGTTTTGGCAATATGTAGAAGTTCAGGATTTGGAGAATATCAAGTTTTGCACACATTGTAAGTTTATGGGTCATAAGTTCGAAAATTGTCTTGCTGCTCGCAAGCTTTTGGGAGGTTCTAAATCTGTTGTCTCACAAAAATCAGATTCAAAAATCCAAGGATGGTAAAGAGGTTAGCAATACAAATAAAAAGTATGCTTGGAGGGAAGTGCGTGGAAAGACTAATATGCATGGTAATTTGCATGGCTCCCATGCAGATCATGCTAATCAGTCTATAGAGTTGGGAATTGCAGCAAGTGGCAGTTTGCAGACCCGGAATGAGAATATGACAGAAGTTAATGTCCAATTTGGGAAGGAGATTTTTGATGTTGTTTATGAGAATGCTGATGATAAACAGCTAGAAGAGAAGCTCGACAAAGCTGTTATTGAGTATCGTGAAGCACAAATTAAGTTGATGAGATGTAAAAACAATATTGCAGCAAAATATGATCATGCTATACGTAAAAATTCTGCAATATTGGCAATGCAGATAGTTTGTAAGGGAAGTCTAGCAAGAAATTCCAATCCGGGACCAATGGCCTGTCTTTGGAAACTACTCAGTCCGTGCAAAATTTGGGAGTTCAGTCCGTGCAAAATTTGGAAGCTCAGCAAGAGTCTGTGGTTCAACTAACTTCCATGTCAAACTAAACTTCTCAGGGTATGAATACTCAACATCAGTCCGTGACCAAGAAGAATTCTGTTAATTTGGAAACTTCTGAGTCCGTGACCAAGCAAACTTCTGGGATTAAATCAGTGTCCAAATAAAATACGGACAATCATATGGATTAGTCCGTATCCAACACAAACTCCAGTTTGGGAGCTAAAAACGTTTTTTTGGTTCAAACTGTGTCCGTGGCCAAATCAAACTCTTCTTTGGAAAATAAAACCGTGCATAATTCAGTTTCTAGTTTGAATGTTATTTCCGCTGAAGGCAAGACAGGATCCAAGCAAAATGAGGGAGTTTCTAAGGAGTCTGATACAACAAAAGATGATTGGAAAACAGTAAAGAGTAAGAGCTCCCCAAACAAAGGTACTCCTTTTAAATTTAAATCTTTTGAAACTCCTTTTGTGGATGAGCTTTTTCAAACAGAATTAGTGGTGAATAACAAGTATGGTGCCCTAGAATCTGAGTTAGGCCTTGATAATGCTACTAGTGAGGTTTTCGTGGAGGATGAACAAGATAATTCTAGTGACTCAGATAATAGTATGGGTTCGAAAGATTGGGGTGAAGTTGATGCAGATATTCTAGCAAGGAAGCAAGCTAGAAAAGTGGCCAAGCAAGCTTCCAAAATCATGGCTACTAATTCTAGGTCCAATGAGGAAACTCCTAGCCAAATCGGGTTACACGAATGTGTTTTTGATATGAATAATATTTTGACAAAAGAGGAACTAGAGGAGGAAAGCACCATTCAGATTGATGAAGTGCGTGATAATTTCATTAGAAATCCAGCCTTTAGAAAAGACTATTTCAAGGAAAAAAAAGGAGCAAATGGATAGAATGTCAACTAGGAAGAAAGCTCAATCTCCTATTAAGTTTGTTCCAGGAGGTAATTATGCTTCAGATGAAAGTGAAGAGGATTATGACTATGATGAACCTTATGTTGATTATGAAGATGAATACAAGGAGACTTATGAAGACTATGATTTGACTCAAATAATTGCTGGTCTCATTCCCAAGAAGAAGAATTTTAGAGTCGGAAATAAGGGGCGAAAACGATTTTAATTTTCTTATTTTTCTTCTTTATGCTATTTGTTAAAGTGTTTAGGAGCTTTATTTATGAATTTTTAGAGTTTTATGCCCCTATGGTTTATGGGGGTGGGGAGGCCTAGAGCCTCCCATTTTGTAATTCTTGTAATTACGTTTTTTTGCTTTAATAAACCATTTTGACCTAGCAAAAAAATGCTCAATTTCAGAACCGGTAATCATATGATTTCCTTTCACTTTGTAATTGATGATTTTTGATGTCATCTTTCTGTCGATATGATGAACAATACTTCCAATCAAAGTACTAAAAGTAAGATTTTCATGATTAATATTAATATTAACATAAAAAATTCTTACTATATCAGGTGAATATTTTTCAAACCCGAACATATTTCCCCAGATCCGGTCTTGAACAAACTTCACATAATTGGTTTCTGAAACATCTAGATCAAATCTCTTTTCTGCAGTGAAACTTACTCCCTTTAAAGCTTGATATCTTTCAAAGCATGTATTATCCACGAAGATTATACGATCATGTTTATCTTTGATCAACTGAGGATACTTGATTTTCTCAATATCTCCAGGAGGAATAAATGGATTTAAAACCAGTTTGTCTGTTTCAGAGTTTTCTTCCTTTGATTTTCGTTTTCTCATATTTGCGAAAATATGAAAAACCCTAGTTACGGTTTCGATCAATCTTCCCCGATATGTTTGTGAACATAGCAAGAGGTTATCTTTTATAGGAAGAATAGATATCAAAAACCGGAAATAACTAGATTTAGGAAATTCTACCAAAATCGGAAACCGAAGCTTGTGGGGAAACAATTCCGATTTTTTATCTAAGTCTTTCTATTGGAAAAACGGTTTTTCATGGTCTGGATCTTTATCTCAGATTGATTCTATGTTTCTGTCCAAAAATATGTTTACTCTTTTATTACCAAAATTTCATAACATCATTTGAAATTCACTCAAGAATTTTTTATTAGAGTATGCAAAGATAAATTTGAACATAATATGGTATTTGTTAAAAATACCATTAGAATCATAAATCCTGTAATATTTCAAAAGATCACTTGCTTCATTAAAACAGTTGTGAGGTGTATGAAGCAATCCATTGTTAATTGAATTATTAACTGAAAAATCATTCCTTGTAAGGTTACAAGGTTTCCAAAATCGCATCCTAGGTAGCGATACATTGACAGTCTTAGATCTGAAAATGTACATATATATACTTTGAAAGGATATCCAAAATATATTTAAGATTCCAGATTTTTCAAGAACACAATAGTCATGGTTTATATAATAAAAAAATTATGAGAGGAATCTTATGCATTTTCGAGATACAACCTGTCTCGTAGAGCATTATATCATTGTTACTAAACATGTTAGTATCCAATACTATGATATCCAACTGATTATGTAAGTCCCTCAAGACATACATAGACATAATTCCAATTTCCTAATACATTTAGGAATAAGAGTATTACATACTTCATTCGTGTCTTCCACCACGAGTTTTTGAAGTAGTCAAATCCTGCCATTACGTTAACTGAATCAACCATTAGATTCAATTTCTTATAGGTCGGATCGCACCAAACACAGATTGTTAAATCTTTTCGTGTTTGCCTGCTCTGATACCAATTGAAAAGACGAGGGTACCCAAATATACCTCAATCTAAAACTTTTCCACCTATAAGTCCTTTCTCCGAAAGTGATTGTCTATGGACTGGGTTGAGAAAATACAATCGGTTCACACTTCGTGTGATCGTCTATGGATACGAGATCGAGACAATACGACAACAAGATAACTTGTGTGATTGACTATGGATACAAGATCGAGACAATACAACAACGAAGTATGATTACTTGATAATAGGTTCGGACTTAACCAAACACAATAGGATTGCTATCAAGTAACTAGGAATTAACGTTTGTGTATTTTACTTCTAATTATAATAAAAACAATTATAATTTCGGAAATAGAAAAGTAAAAGACATAACAAGATTTTGTTAACGAGGAAACTGCAAATGCAGAAATACCCTGGGACCTTGTCCAGAATTTAATACTCTCATAATTAAGCCGCTATACAAAATCTAAACCAACTTCGTATAGTTGAGACCAAGCAACTAAACCTATAGTTCACCTAGTTTCCTCAGTATCCCTGCGTCTCCAACTTGTAATAAGTCACGCACTTGGAACAATTCCTTTGGTTCGTATTCCAAATTGTAAAGGAACAACAAATCTGTTCGGTAACAACTCTTTTCAAACAACGTGATATGAGTTTGACAAAAGGCTCTTCTGTTTATCCCAATAAACTCCTTTGTCAGGTTCTTAGATCAATCTATTTAACAACTACCAAAATAATTGTTTAGATTACGCAATCAATACTATTGATCACAAAGAAATGTATTGAGGCCGATCTACTCAACAAATCAATCAAGGTTATCACAAAGATAAACCGAGTAAAGTTGGATCCCCATCCGATCAAGTTTTGTGCACACCAAAGATTATGAACTCAAACAAGAAATCTTCTTTGTCTTCAAATATTCTTAGATCTTCAATAAACACCTGCACACAAACAAATTGAATCTCTTGTTATCAATCACACACAGAACTGAGTCTGTTAATGATGGATTATCACAAGACGTCTTTAGATCTACAAACAGTTCTAAAGATCCCCGTCGATATTTCGATCTAGTTTGAGTGAATCTTATATCAGAAGAGAAGATTCTCAAGCATAAACAAACTAGGTGCAATCAAAGTTCAACAACTGTTAGTCAATCAAATCAATCGAAAACTAATAATAAATTGCAATTATATAGTTTCCCACCAACGGTACTCGTAGAGCTTCCCAATCCCAAAGAAGTCTTTAAAATAAGCAGTTGTAAGAGATTTCGCATAATTAGGGTACTTTCCTCTCTGAATAGACGGCTCCACCAATAACAACACAACTAGGTAGTTTTGCTGGCTCTAAGGATTAGTCTGCGGCTACTTTTTGGGTACTGAGAAGATTGCTGTGACGGAGGCGTTCTAGAGTACAAGAAGAACAAGAGACTACGAAAACGATATTGGTTCAATCTTTCCTCTCTTGTTATTATTTTTGATGGGTTTTAAGAAACCCATAATCATGTCTATCTAATTTTTTTGGAACTAGGGTTTATGTTGAAACCATATGGAGTATTAGGATATTTTCAATTGAATAATATTTAGCAAAAGACTATTATGATTTGATTAAATTAATTCTTGAATAATATTTATTGATTAATCGAAAAAAAGCAAACTTCAATATTTATAGACCAAGGAAGTTTGGACACTAAGGAATTTCCAAAAACCGAATATTCTCAAAGATAATCAATAAAGCCAAAATCGGTTTTCATAATTCCTGGAAATGCTCTGTCCAAATATTGACCGAAATCTCAGTAGAAAATCTCCAATTAGTAAATGCACATTACCGATTTTTATTTTCAAAAGATATGCATTTAATTGCTGGAAATTAAAAGCATATAAAACTAAAAACCTTAATTAAAAGATTCTGAATTTATTTCGATCCAGGATTCTCCTTTAGTTATTAAGGAATATCTTTGAATAATAAAAGATAAGAATTA